>NW_028125643.1:0-283562 GCF_965194825.1 Balaenoptera physalus
TTCTTATTTATGCCCAGATCATGTACTACAAGAGTATCATTATCACACACATGAGATAAAACACCTCCCATCACAATCATTTTCCTCACCATTATAGTATCATTAGGACATCGCCCATCACTATCAGGCTTTCTACCCAAATGAATAATTATCCAAGAGATAACAAAACGACAACATCATTCTACCAACACTAATAGCCATCATAGCAGTCCTCAGCATATATGTCTACTTGCAGCTAACATACTCCACATCACTAACTATATTCCATTCATTAAACAACACAAACACAAAACAATTTGAACATACAAAGCAATAACCTTCCTATCATTACCAATCATAATACCCACACGATTACTACACACAACACCCATTCTATCGGTGCTGTACTAGGAATTTAGGTTAGTTCAGACCAAGAGCTTTCAAAAACCTAAACAAGTGAAATTTACTTAATTCCTAAAAATAAGGATTGCAAGACTTTATTCTACATCAATTGAATGTAAAGCAAACACTGTATTGAAGCCAAATCTTTACGAGATTGATGAGTTTTAACCCCAGGAAACTTTAGTTAACTTTCAAATCCTCTAGTCAACTGGCTTCAGTCTACTTCTCCTTCATTTGAGATAGAAAAAAAGAAAAAAAAAAAGGCAGGAAAATCACTGGCAGAATTGAAGCTGCTTCTCTGAAGTTACAATTCAATTTGTTGATTCACCACAGGGTTTGCCAGAAAGAGGGCTCAATCTCTGTCTTTAGATTTACAGTCTAATGCTAACTCAGTCATTTTACCTCTGTTCATACACTGCTGATTATTTTCAACAAATCACAAAGATATCGGCATTTTATATTCAGTATTTGGTGCTTGAGCTGGAGTAGCAGGCAGCACCTTAATTATATTAATCCAGGCTGAGCTATGCTGACCTGGACCGCTACTTGGAGATGCCCAGATCTGTAAGGTTGTCATAACAGTCCCTGCACTTGTAATAATTTTCTTTATAGCTGTACCCGTTATGATTGCAGGCTTTGAAAACTGACTTGGGCCACTAATAACTCGGACACCTGAAGTAGCATTTCCCCCAATAAATCATATAAACTTTTGACTACTTCCCCCATCATTCTTACTCTTACTCATATCACCAATAGTAGAAGCTGGTTCTGGTACCAGTGGAACCGTGTATTCAGCTCTAGCCTGCAATCTGGCCCATGCAGTAGCCTCTGTCGACCTAACTCTTTTCTCCTTACATTTAGCAGGTGTCTCCTCAATTCTTGGTATTATTACTTTTATTACTATAGTCTTTAATACAAAACCAGCAGTCATATCCCAATACCAAACACCATTATTTGTTTAATCTTCCCCAACTATAGCCATATTACTATAATTACCAATCTCAGTCCAAGCAGCCAGAATTGCCATGCTGTTAAGAGATAGAAATCTAAACACTACTTTCTTTGACCCTGCAGGAGGAGACCGAATCCTATACCAACACCTCTTTTGATACTTTGCTCACCCTGAAGTCTGTATTCATGGCCTAACAGGGTTTGTTATAAACTAACATATCATTACATACTATTTAGGACAAAAATTGCCTCTCAGCTATCTGGGAATAGTATGAGTCACGTCCACTGGTTTTTTAGGAGTTCTCTTGTGGGCCCATCATATGTTTACCTTAGGGATAGCTGTGGACTCAGGAGCATACTTTGCATCAGCTACCGTAATTACTTCTATCCCTACAGGAGTAAAAGTATCTAGCTGATTAGAAACTCTTTACTTAATTTTTCTTTTTCTTTTCTTTTCTTTTTTTTTTTTGGCTGAGTTGGGTCTTGGTTGCTGCGCATGGGCTTTCTCTGGTTGCGGTGAGCGGCAGCTACTCTTCGTTGCGGTGTGCGGCCCTTTCATTGCAGTGGCTTCTCTTGTTGCAGAGCACGGCCTCTAGGCGCGTGGGCTTCAGTAGTTGTGGCTTGCGGGCTCTAGAGGACAGGCTCAGTAGTTGTGGCACACGGGCTTTTTGCTCCGCGGCATGTGGAATCTTCCCAGACAAGGGCTCGAACCCGTGTCCCCTGCATTGGCAGGCGAATTCTTAACCACTGCGTCACCAGGGAAGTCCCTGGTTAGCAACTGTTCACGGAGGTAATACTATATGACCTCCCACTATATTATGAGTTTTAGGCTTTAGTTTTTCTTTTTACAGTAGGTGGTTGGACAGGAATCATCTTAGCCAAATCATCCCCAGACATTGTCCTCCAGGATACAGACTATGTAGTAGCACACTTCCATGACCTAATGTCCATGGGAGCAGTCTTCACTATTATAGGAGGCTTCCTACACTGATTCCCACTATTCTCAGGTTATAGAGTTAACTCAGCATGAGCAAAAATTCACTTCACAAGTATATTTGTAGTAGTAAATATGACTTCCTGCAGCACTTTCGTGGCCTCTCAGGGATGTCACTACGTTAGTCTGAGTACCCTGAGGCACACACAACATGAAATATTTTGTCTTTAGGCTCATTCATCTCATTAGCAGCGGTAATGGTAATAATCTTCATACTTTGAAAAGCATTTGTGTCTAAACAAGAAGTCTTAGTAGTGGAAATTGCTACTCCTAACCTAGAATGGTTACACGGATGTCCTCCACCATATCCTATGTTTCAAGATCCTACCTATGTAAATGTAAAATAAGGAAGGACTCAAGTCCTTTTCAACCAGTTTCAAGCCAACACCATAACAATTATGTCTTCCTCAATAAATGAGATAAAAGTAAAAAGTGATGTAGCTTTGTCAAAGTTAAATGATAGGCTAAAATCCTGTATATCACTAAGGCATATCAATTTCATCTAGGCTCTCAAGATACAACATCACCGATTATGGAAGAACTTTTACATTTTCTTCATCACACATTAATAGTGATTTTTAAAATAAGTTCTCTAGTCCTCTATATCATTTCACTAATATTGATATCTAAACTCATATGCATACAATAGATGCACAGGTAGAGAAAATGTGAACAATTTACTAGCTATTATTGTAATCTTAATTGCCCTATCATCATTGTGAATCCTTTACATGATACATGAAATCAATAACTCTTCCCAAACCATAAAAATCTATGGGTCAGTAATGATACTGAAGCTACAAATACACAGATTACGAAGATTTAAATGTTGACTCCTGTGTAATCCCCACATCAGAGCTAAAACCAGGAGAATAATGACTAATAGAAGTCAACAACCGAGTAGTTAGGGATAGTCATTGAATATTAGTTTCATCTGAAATTGTTGTACACTCCGGAGTTGTTCCTTCTCAGGCCTAAAAGGAGCTGCTATCCCAGGACGCCTAACTTGAAGAATCCTAATATCAACAGGACCAGGCCTATGTTGTGGACAAGAGAGCTCGTTTTCCTGAGTTCAAAGACAGGACAGAGGGATATGGCTGAGATATGGGGTGAATCTGGAGCCCATGGGTATGCACTCTCCAAGCTCCAGTATAGGAATGGGGCCTCTAGGGTCCCAGGCCACCCACCACGCCCTCTGGAGCAGGATCTGGGCAACATTCCCTGTCAGTGATGAGGCAGCCCTAGCACTTGTCACGCCCCGATGTCGTGTCCTAAGTGGGCCCCATGCTCTTGGGACCACACCCCACACTCTGCAGGTCCATGCTACAGGGTCCTTCGTGCCTCAGGAGTAGAGACCACACAGCAAGCAGTTCCCTCCGCAACCAGCAGGAGGAGGGGAGGAGAGCAGGGGCACCAGGGGAATCTCACTCAGACAACAACACCCCAGCAGTGCCAGCGGGGACAGTGATGATGCAGATGAGGCACAGACCAAGAGATGGGACCAGAGGACCCAAAAGGCAGCTGGTCAGGTCCTGGCTCACCTGCACCCTGGACACCTTTGTCCCGCATACACCCCCTTCCTCATACACCCTCTCCTTAAAGGCAGATTCTTCAGATGCAAACAGGCTTCAGACTGAAAGTCAGCTCTTCCAAAATGACCCGTCAGCAAACACTGCAGGATTGCACTCCAGTGGGTGCCCTGGAGTCGACAACTCAGGGACTGAAGTGGATATCGGTGCCAGGGGCAGTGGGAGGGAATGGGGAATGAGACTTTCATGGTTGTGCAATTTTGGCTTTGCAAGAGGAAAAGTTCTAGGGATGGTGGTGATGGCTCCACGAGAAAGTGAATCTATCTGATGCCTCAGAAACGTGCACTTAAAATGGTGATGATGGTAAAGGGTATGTGACGTGTGTTTTATTTCACTTAAAATAAATTCTTAAAATAATGTCTTGTTAATTGAGATTCCATTTCGACTCCCCTTCATCACAAATGTCGGAGGCCCAGACACAGTCCCCTACCTTAGGGGCCATCACGGTACCCTCACAGAGCACGTAGGAGACCATTCTTAGGGGGGGCTAGTCTGTGCTCACCTGACCTCTGTCCAGGGGGTCCCAGGCAGTGGTGACCCCCATGGATTAGACACATGATATGCTATAGTCTTAAAACGATACCACCAAGTGTTGTCACTCACTGGAACACAGAGCAGCAACCCACTCAAACATGCCTGACCTCATATGATTGTGACAAGATGAAGAGAAGAAAAGGAACCACAGGTTAATCAGGACAACACCCTTAATGCAGAGGTTGGAAATCTCAAAGGGGACAGGACACACTGCAGGCAAAGAGCGCATATGCGGTCTCCCCATCCATGTGATCCTGACCCATGCAGGTATGGTGAGACCCACACAGTCCCCTCACCCTATACCTGGGGCCACACATCCACACTCACCAGGGTGACCCACCTCCCCAGACCCCTCCACCTGGGTCACATGTCCACAGTCCCAGGGTGACCTCACCTCCCCAGACCCTGCACCTGGGGTCACACGTCCCCTTGGTCAGGACACCATGGCTCTGCAGAGGGCTTCCCCAATGTGGAAACAAGCTGGGTCCCTGGGACCTCCTGGGATGGGAAAAAGTGTCAGGTGGGTCTCCTTTCCCCACACTTGTCCCAGAGGAGTCCTCCTCTTCTCACTTTGGTTCTGTGTGATTTTAACTGTTTTTACAGCTTTCATACTAGAGTTGAACACACGACCCTGGTGCTGGCATGCTCAGTCCTTTCTCGTCTCACTTACATGTTGAGAAAACTCACAGGACAGCAGGGCTGAAAGCCGAGGGGCAGCTCTGGACTCTGCTGAGTAGGGACGGTAGACTGGAGGGAGAGCTCAGCAGCAGCCTCAGCTGTCACCCATCGGCCTTTTGCCCGATCTGCGTGCCCTGCAATCAATTCAGCAGCTAAACCTGCTTCCCTATGCACCATGCACGTGCTGGTAAATTGGAATTATTGCCAGGTAGTCCTCCTGAGGATTCTCCACGAGCCCCAGGGAAGGTGAACCTTGCAGGGATTAAGACTAAGGCCCCGACCATAGCACTGACCCTTGGGAGGACCAGGTCACCACACTCAGAAGAGAGGCTGTTACGTAGACAAGCCCACCTCAGCTCCAGACCCCAGACATCTAAGCACTGACATTCAGATGCAGGCACGGAGCTTCCCAGTACTGAGGCCAGGCCGGGTCTCTACCCAGGTCCCCATAGTCCTAGCGTACACAGAACATGGTCAGGTCTAAATCTTCTTATTGTAGACAACACATGGTCAGCTCTAAACATAATCAGTAGACAGGACATGCAGAGGTCTAAATCTACCATGTAGACACAACTTGATCATGTTTAAACTAGCTTAGGGCTGATCTCATAGGAGGTACAGATCACACACATGGGTCTCTTATCTTTGGACACCCACATCAGTAAACTGAACAAAATCTTTGTCATTAAACATTTCAACAGGCAAAACAGAAATGTTCCCAATTTCTCTGGCCACCTGATGGTCAGGATCCACGGGCGAGCCACGAACTTCTTAGAGTGCAGCCCAGTCTGATGCCAGGACAGACAAGAAGTGGCCTGATTCCAGCCTCCCAGGCTTCCAGAAGGAGGCGGCCACACTGGAAGCCCAGGCAGGAGAGTCCTGCATGGTCCGGGCCGGGAGATCCGGTCTGTCCATTCGGCGGGCCGATTCCGGGCGGGGCGCTCAGGGCCGCTGAGAGCCCTGCACTCAGGTCCTGCTTCCCTGCAGCGTGTGCGTGTGTGTAGAGGGGGCGGTGGCTGACGGCTCCCATGGTTCCCGTCCCGGCACCGCGCTGTCTTCGAGGGGAGGCACGGGGAGAGGGAGGGGCACAGAAGCCGTTGGAGAGGAGAACCCACCGCGGAACTCCTTGCACACTGGCTCGCCCCACCCGGAGACCCGCCTGCCCATCGTGGGCCGCATGTCGCCCCCCAGTCCCCCACCCCCGAGGGCAGGGTGCCTGCTCTTTCAACAGCACAGGGTCTCACATGAAGGAGACCCAGTGGGGACTGTCAGCCCCCGACTCCTGATGCTGTGTTTGGGGAGAATGAACCCCCTTGACTGGGCGATGGGACCCTGTGAGGAAAGAGGTGGCGGCCCCATCCAAGTCGGGGCCTGGCTGAGATATGAGGAAACAGGAGCCAAGGGCAGGGCCTGGAGGCCAGGCCAACGGGAGGGGCACCCCCAGCCTTGGCCGGGCTCTCCAACGGTGACATTGTTGCTTTAGGGGACCTGGGACAAGTGACTGAATGTAATGGGAGTCTAAACTGGACCCTGAATGGGGCTTAAAGAAGGTGTGAAGGATGTTACTGAGACAGTGACAGTCATTGGAAGACAAACTCTGTGTCAGGATATCCTGCTCGATCCATTTAAATCCCTGAGATCTGTGACCTTTACGTGGCTACGCAGGATTGTTACAGCAGCTGCGTGCGGATATATCTGGGGCACAATTCAGTCTGCAGCCAACTTGCAAGTGGTTCCAGCAAACACACAGGTGTGCACACAGGCAGGCACAGCACACACACAAACATATGCACGTGCACAGCACAAATATATTCACACACTAGCATGTGAACACACATGCACCCATATGCCCATGCACACACTAATGTGTGCAAGTTCACATACCTATGCACATGCACAGCATATGTATGCAAACAGGCACACGCACACGCATAGCACACACACAGGGAATAAAGTGAATCCGTAAAGCATTAATTCCTGAACACAAGTGAAGCTGACATGTCTTTTTCCCTTTTCTTAGCCTTGATGTTTTCCACAACAAAAAGTTTAAGAAAAAAGTTAATGGCAAATGACTTTTGATTCATAGGACTTTCTGATTTTATTCCACAAATATTATGACAGTAGAAATGAATGTAGCTATTACATGTGTCCACTAATGGATGAATGGAGAAGAAAAACACGGTCCATCAATACAAGGGAATGCTATTCAGCCTAAAAAGGAAGTCAATTCTGACACAGGATGCAGCAGGGATGAACCTTGTGGGCATTATGCTCAGTGATGTAAGCTAGACACAAAAAAACAAACAGTGCTTGATCCACTCATACAAGGCCCCTGGAGCAGTCGGAAATATAGAGACATAAAGTAGGATGTTGAGTGCCAGAGGCTGAGGGAGGGACCATGGGGAGTGAGTGTTTAATGGAGACTGTTTCAATTTTGCAAGATGAAAAAGTTCTGGAGGATGATGGTGGTCAGGTTTGCACAACAGTGTGAATTACTTCCTGACCCTGAAATGTGCACTTAAAAATGGTTAAGATAGTACATTTTATGTTATGTGTACCAGACCACAATTTTTAAAACTTTTTAAAAAACAACAGAAAGTAGTCCATGAATACCACAAGATGCACAACTTCACTAACAACAGAGGGATTAAAGCCATAAGCAAAATACTGTGCATACACCTACCAGAATGGCAGACATGAAAGACATAGTATCAAATATCAGCAGGATGTGGAGCAATGGAAAGCCTGGTACGCAACGGGGAGATGCAACCACTTCTAAAGCAATCGGGCCTCAGATAGCGAAGTCCGTGCACAGAGACCCACAGTGCTCCTCCCAGTTGAACACAAACCCAGCAGCCCTGCACCAGGACACACGGACATGGACTTGCAGCCACAGGAGCCAAACCTGAAGGAACCTGAAGGCCATCACAGACGGATGCAGAAATGAACCATGCACGCTCCTATGAAGGAATATTCCACAGCAATGGAGTACATTTTGTTTAAAGGTGGTAAAAGTATAAAAATTATTTTTAAAAAAAAACTATATTTACAAGATGAAAGAATCTATAATTCTGGCACCTAGGGATTGTCGAATGCTCCCAAAAATAGATTGCTGTGGAAATGTTTATTATAGGGAAATTGACTTATTCTCTGGGAAGGACGGGGTGAATGGGCCTGCTACATTTTGTACATTGAAGACATGTACAGCTTTTGATTCTACTTCCGTTAAATCAAGTGGAGCTTCACTGGATTTCTGCTACTGCGGAGATAATCAAATTCTGGGTAGGGGTCAGGAGAAAATTAGTCCTAGGTGTTCTTGTGTAATAATTACTGTTGAAAGTGTAAATGATCCCTTTACCAGTAAGACTGAGAATAGAATAACTGCTACATTACTTCATATGAGATGATCGTCTGTGCTATTGTTCCTAGAGCTCCAGTGAGTGAGTATTTTGAATGTGAAGTTCATCCAGATCTGAGGATGGAATAAATGGCTAGGTGTGATATGGCTAATAGAAATAATATGCCTACATTTATATTAATTAGTGGATAAGATATGGGAACAGGAATTCATGTTGTGAGAGCCAGGGTTAAGGCTAGCATTGGGGCAATAATATATAAATTGATGATGTTGATGGACATAGTGGTTCTTTAATAAGTAATTTGAATGCCTCAGCAATGGGTTGTAAACATCCATGGGGGCTGATGATTTTTGGCCCTTTCTGGATATGTATATAGCCTAGGATTTTCCATTTAGTTAATATGAGGAATGCTATGGTGAATTAAATTGGGTAATTTGTGAAAGAATGCTGATTATAAACATATTCTTAGGAAGAGGACTTGAACCAGTGCAGAAAAAGTTTCAGTTTTACATAATTACCGGGCACTGCCAGCATAACGAACCCTGTTCTACAGTAGGGTATGTATAAATTAATTGAATGTAGATTATATCATCATTTAGTTTGAAGACATTTTGTAAAGTAAGCCGTATTGCTCTTGTCCTTTCATACTGGAAGAAATCTGCAATAGACAGAAACCAACCAGGATGACTCCAGTCTGAACTCAGATCACGTGAGACTTTAATCGTTGAACAAACAGACAATTAATAGCAGTTATACCGTTGAAAGGTCGTGATCCAGCATCAAGGTCATAAACCATATTGCCCATATGAACTCCAGAATACAATTACACTGTTATCCCTAGTAAAACTTGTTCCATTGACCAGTGTTTTAGAAGAACAGGTGATAAAGCATTTTGACTAGCTGGCCTAAATTTTAATCACTCAGAAGTGGTTTTATTCTCCAAAAGATAAATGGCGCACGGGCTCAAGACACACCGGCTTCAGTAGTTGCGGCGTGCAGACTCAGTAGTTGTGGCCCACTGGCTTAGTTGTTCCGTGGCACGTGAGATCTTCCCGGACCGGGGATCGAACCGGGTCCCCTGCATTGGCAGGCGAATTCTTAATCACTGCATCACCAGGGAAGTCCCAGATTCGCAGTCTCCCTTTTAATATACCTTAAGCCCAAAGAATCCATGGAAAATTGTTAGAGAAAATAAGGCAATAAAATATTGTAAGGACTATAACAGAAGCATATAGTATACAGTTCATATAGACACACCCCAAGCAGTTACAAAGTATATTAAAAGGGAGGCTGCAATTTTAAAAGAATAAGAAAACTTTCACCCACAAACTCCCAATCTTTCCTGAAACGTTGCAATCTGAACCCCTATTGTAGGAAGCAGAAGATTCCAGGAGACATTCTACAAATGAAGGACTCCAAACCCTGTGGTTGGATAAGGAATTCTGGAAGGAAGGTATCCTCACCCAAGGAGAGCAGGTTCCTATACTTGTCTAACATCACATCCCTGTACAATTCCCGTTGATCTTGCTCGAGGCATTCTCACTCCTCTTGACAGAAATCTATGGCCACATCCTGGGATGTCAGCAGTCCCTGAAATTCAACGTACACATGCCATGTGGCCACTGGAAGAGTTCATAATATGACCCAAGAAGAAAACAGCAAGTTAAGGGAAGGTATTAATTTAGAAGAGTGTCTTCAATTCTCCACTAATACATATATATATATTTTTTACAAAGTAACTTTCTCTACCTTATTTCTAACTACAAGAAAAGAGTATGGCATGTGATCCACAAAACCAGTATAGAGACTATACTTGTCTTGGAAAAGAAATGATAAAATGATGGTTTCAACACAGGCATATGCATTTTTGAGTGTTTTATTTATATCAAACTGGATAAAATGTGTGTATTTCTCATAGAGAAAAGACCTGTCGAGGTAGAAATGTACCTTTCAACTATTCATGGGTACACGAGTACACTGGGGAGATTGTAAACGTGCAGATTGTGATTCAGTAGGTCCGGTGGGCCTGAGTTCTATTTTTTTAACAAGCTCATTTTTAACTAGTGATGCCACAGTCTCTGATTCATTAACCACAACTGTGAATATCAGAGACATAATTAGAAAGGTAAAAATTCATATTTAATTTTGAACTTAAAGTGTTTTGTGGATTTTACACCTTTAATAGAATAGTGAGCACAGCAGCAACAATCATTTGTGAGTATTTACTATAGACTGTGTATCTTTCTAATGTTTTTGTGTAGGATTCCAGGAAAAAGGCCTGGGCTGCGGCCACAGTGGGCGTGGCCCCCAGGCCGGGTCGCCCCTCCAGGACCCCCGACGGGGCCCTGCGCTCCTGGCGGCTCCCTCCCCCGCCGCCCCGCTCCCTCCTGGAAGGCCTCGGGGCAGAGCGGTCCCACCCACTGCGCGCTGAACAGAGCCCGCGTTTCCTCAGACCTGGAACTCCCGGCTCGGGCGGGGTCTCTTCCCTCCGCCTTCATGGAACTGCCCCGGAGCCCGAGGGGAGGGCGACCTCACTGAGGCTGCCGGCTCTGGAGGTGCCCCGGCGGCCGAAGCCATGACAGTCGCGGGGACGGCGGGCCGGGTAAGTGGGCGCCGACCCTCCGCCTGGTCCGGTGCCCGGGCGGCAGCACAAGACCAGCTTCTGAGGGGCAGGGGTTCGCTGCCACCCGCCGCTGCTGTGCAGAAAGAGCGGCCTCCAGCGTCTGGTCCCCGGGAACTTCGGTCCGTCCTCTCGCCCCTGCCCTCGGCCTGGCTCGCGAGGCCTGGTGGGCGTGGGGAGGGGGTCGGCTGAGCGTCCTGAGGGGAAACGGGGTAAGGGAGGCGCAGGGTCCGGCTGCAGCGTCAGCGCCCCTCCTCCCGACTGTGGGGAAAGCGGCTGAAAACTCCTTCCGAGGCGCGCAGGCCCCGTATTCAGCCGAGTCCCTCTGCGCTCCTTCCTCCCTGAGCTAAAGTACCGGGGGGAGGGGGCAGGGCAGGGGACTGGCGCAGGTAATGGGGACCATCCAAAGGTGATTGTTAACTAAGGAAAACCAGCTCTCCCAAGGTGAGGAATGCGACGCTTTTCTTTGCCTGGTCTCACTGAAATCCTTCCTTTGATATGCACCTCAGCTCTCTGGGGCCTGCATTCTGTATTTGCATATCCTGAGTGCCTCAGGGCCCGCCGGCTCACATTGTAGGGCTGCAAGTGCTGAAGACTGTGACATCCTTTGTTTACTGATAGGGCAAGAACTATTCCATTTCTCACAGGCTTGAGGGGCAGACAGTGGAAAAAAGTCAGAGAATCTCACTCGGCCTGTACTTTGGTTTACATATAGATAATATGTATACTTAACTGTGCTAATAGAGGTTCTCAAGTCCAATCAACTTGTACTACTGCCCTCTATGTATCAATTTCATCAATATCATAAGATAAATGCCTATAGAATTGACTTAATCCATTTAAATAGGATAATGATTTTTAAAGGAAACAATAGAAATATAACAACAAAACCTTTACCACTAAAGGCTGGGTCTGGAACACCCTAGATAAATGTTCCATTGTTAAAATGTTGAAAGATGTAGTCAATAGAAATATCAACAAAAATGACAAATAATAAGGGTAGCAGAATGTTGAAATGTTCTATCTTTATCATTAAAGTGGCAGAAAATCATTTATTAGTAGGCACTGGGGGCAGAAGATGCCTGATTTTATATCTGTGTCATATTTGTGCAGTTGTTTCAACAAGTAACTTAAAGACAAAATGGAAAAACAAGGAGGTTTGTGCCTGAGATCATGCTGATGTGAAACCAGGGATGGCCACCTTGTGCCAGGTGAGTTAAGTTTACCTGGCAGGTAGACCGCAGAGCTCCTGGGAAGCAAGGGTTGGAATTTTTCTGCTGGGTGCCCCTTAGGTTCTGTGACTTGACTGACTGTGAGTCATGTTTCGGGAAAGACCTGATCACAGGAAAAGGGTGGGAATAGAGTGATTTGGGGAGCAGCTAACAACATTCATCACAGCTCACGGCCTGAATGAGTTTTAAAGAAACAGGAAAACAAATGCTTCTTATGGAATCAGAGAATGTGAGGGCTGGACAATCCCAGAAAATGAGGAACACCCATCCCATTTTCCAGATGACAAAACAGAGGTCCAGCAAGGTGAAATCCCTCACCCAAGTTGCACCCGTCTCTCCTCCCCACTACGTGGTTCATGAGAGCAGGACTCTTCCTGTCTTGATCACTGCTGAACCCCAAAAAGGGCCAGGCGTCTAGCAGCTGCTCCAAAAATTTGGGTTGACTGTAGGAACAATGCTATTTCTTTCTTTCTCACTCTTATTCAGGATTGTGCCAAGAACTCCCCAGGTTGCAATGTAATTCGAGAAATGTAAATATTGAGTTTTGTTGTGATGAGGACTTAGGCTTTGAAGGTAACAGACTTGGTTCAGATCTTGGTTCTGCCACTCCATAGCTGTTTGGCTTTGGTAAAATTACTAAACCTCTCTGAGATTATTTCCTCCTTTGTAAAGTGGGGATAAATCTATCTGAGCCAGCAGAGCACCTGCATGAGAGATGTGCACTAAATATTGGTCTTTCTCACTCTCCTACGCCATCTCTCTGTTCTTCCCAGAGAAGCTGTACAGAAGGATATAGTACTTTTGTTTAAAATAGTTAACTAATTAATTAATTAATTTGTTTTTGGCTGCGTTGGGTCTTCGTTGCTATGGGCAGGCTTTCTCTAGTTGCGGCAAGCGGGGGCTACTCTTTGTTGCGGTGCGCGGGCTTCTCATTGCGGTGGCTTCTCTTGCTAGCCTTAACCCCAATGCTAGCCTTAACCCTGGCTCTCACAACATGAATTCCTCTTCCCATATCTTATGCACTAATTAATATAAATGTAGGCATATTATTTCTGTTAGCCATATCACACCTAGCCATTTATTCCATCCTCAGATCTGGATGAACTTCACATTCAAAATACTCACTCACTGGAGCTCTAGGAACAATAGCACAGACAATCATCTCATATGAAGTAATGTAGCAGTTATTCTATTCTCAGTCTTACTGATAAATGGATCATTTACACTTTCAACAGTAATTATTGCACAAGAACACCTATGACTAATTTTCTCCTGACCCCTACCCAGAATTTGATTATCTCCGCAGTAGGAGAAATCCAATGAAGCCCCACTTGATTTAACGGAAGTAGCATCAAAACCCGTATATGTCTTCAATGTAGAAAATGTAGCAGGCCCATTCACCCCGTCCCTCCTAGAGAATATGTCAATTTCCCTGTAATAAACATTTCCACAGCAATCTATTTTTAGGAGCATTCGACAATCCCTAGGTGCCAGAATTATATACAGCCCAAGTCATCATTAAAACACATCTAACAATCTCCTTTCTATGAATTTGAGCCTCCTACCTACAATTTTGATATGATCAAGGCATACATCTCTTATGAAAAGTTTTTTTACGACTAACATTAACCCTATGTATATGAGAGTTTTCACTACTTGTCATCATACCAGGCAACCCACCACAAATTTAAGAAATATGTCTGACAAAAGAGTTACTTTGATAGAGTAAATCACAGAGGTTTCAATGCTCTTATTCCTGGAATTGAATTCTTCCTAATAATTTTACATTCTCCATGCTACCTACCACATTACACCACATGCTATATAGTAAAGTTCTCTAAGTAAGCTTCAGGCCCATACCCCCAAAATATTTTTGTATATCCTTCCTGTGCTAATAAACTCTCATTGTTTTTACCATCATTCTACTGATCATTTTCTCAGGAAATATAATTGTATAACAAGCTCACACTGGTTAATGGTATCCCCATTCTAATAAAAAACATGAACCCATAAGCTACAGAAGCATCCAACAAATATTTCCTAAAACAGTCCACCACATCAATACTACTTATAAAGGCTATTATCATTAATCTAATATACTCTGGTCAAAGAGCACAATGAATAACAAGAATCTTTAATACAGCAGCATCCACCCTCATGACAATCGCCCTTGTCACAAAAGTAGGACTTTCCCCATTTCACTTCTGAGTGCCTGAAGTCACACGAGGCATCCCATGAACAGCGGACCTGATGCTATCAACATGACAAATTTGCACCCCTATCAGTTTTATACCACATGTCACCATCCATCAACCTAAATATACTATTAATCATAGTGATATTATAAATCATAGCTGGAGGCTGAGGCAGACTTCGCCATACTCACCTGGAAAATATTACACCCTCCTCATCAATTGCCCATATAGGATGAATAACAGCTATTATAATGTATATTCAGATTATAACAATCCTAAACATACTAATTTATATCATAACAACACTATCTTCTTCTTATTTATGCCCAGATCATGTACTACAAGAGTATCATTATCACACACATGAGATAAAACACCTCCCATCACAATCATTTTCCTCACCATTATAGTATCATTAGGACATCGCCCATCACTATCAGGCTTTCTACCCAAATGAATAATTATCCAAGAGATAACAAAACGACAACATCATTCTACCAACACTAATAGCCATCATAGCAGTCCTCAGCATATATGTCTACTTGCAGCTAACATACTCCACATCACTAACTATATTCCATTCATTAAACAACACAAACACAAAACAATTTGAACATACAAAGCAATAACCTTCCTATCATTACCAATCATAATACCCACACGATTACTACACACAACACCCATTCTATCGGTGCTGTACTAGGAATTTAGGTTAGTTCAGACCAAGAGCTTTCAAAAACCTAAACAAGTGAAATTTACTTAATTCCTAAAAATAAGGATTGCAAGACTTTATTCTACATCAATTGAATGTAAAGCAAACACTGTATTGAAGCCAAATCTTTACGAGATTGATGAGTTTTAACCCCAGGAAACTTTAGTTAACTTTCAAATCCTCTAGTCAACTGGCTTCAGTCTACTTCTCCTTCATTTGAGATAGAAAAAAAGAAAAAAAAAAAGGCAGGAAAATCACTGGCAGAATTGAAGCTGCTTCTCTGAAGTTACAATTCAATTTGTTGATTCACCACAGGGTTTGCCAGAAAGAGGGCTCAATCTCTGTCTTTAGATTTACAGTCTAATGCTAACTCAGTCATTTTACCTCTGTTCATACACTGCTGATTATTTTCAACAAATCACAAAGATATCGGCATTTTATATTCAGTATTTGGTGCTTGAGCTGGAGTAGCAGGCAGCACCTTAATTATATTAATCCAGGCTGAGCTATGCTGACCTGGACCGCTACTTGGAGATGCCCAGATCTGTAAGGTTGTCATAACAGTCCCTGCACTTGTAATAATTTTCTTTATAGCTGTACCCGTTATGATTGCAGGCTTTGAAAACTGACTTGGGCCACTAATAACTCGGACACCTGAAGTAGCATTTCCCCCAATAAATCATATAAACTTTTGACTACTTCCCCCATCATTCTTACTCTTACTCATATCACCAATAGTAGAAGCTGGTTCTGGTACCAGTGGAACCGTGTATTCAGCTCTAGCCTGCAATCTGGCCCATGCAGTAGCCTCTGTCGACCTAACTCTTTTCTCCTTACATTTAGCAGGTGTCTCCTCAATTCTTGGTATTATTACTTTTATTACTATAGTCTTTAATACAAAACCAGCAGTCATATCCCAATACCAAACACCATTATTTGTTTAATCTTCCCCAACTATAGCCATATTACTATAATTACCAATCTCAGTCCAAGCAGCCAGAATTGCCATGCTGTTAAGAGATAGAAATCTAAACACTACTTTCTTTGACCCTGCAGGAGGAGACCGAATCCTATACCAACACCTCTTTTGATACTTTGCTCACCCTGAAGTCTGTATTCATGGCCTAACAGGGTTTGTTATAAACTCACATATCATTACATACTATTTAGGACAAAAATTGCCTTTCAGCTATCTGGGAATAGTATGAGTCATGTCCACTGGTTTTTTAGGAGTTCTCTTGTGGGCCCATCATATGTTTACCATAGGGATAGCTGTGGACTCAGGAGCATACTTTGCATCAGCTACCGTAATTACTTCTATCCCTACAGGAGTAAAAGTATCTAGCTGGTTAGCAACTCTTTACTTAATTTTTCTTTTTCTTTTCTTTTCTTTTTTTTTTTTGGCTGAGTTGGGTCTTGGTTGCTGCGCATGGGCTTTCTCTGGTTGCGGTGAGCGGCAGCTACTCTTCGTTGCGGTGTGCGGCCCTTTCATTGCAGTGGCTTCTCTTGTTGCAGAGCACGGCCTCTAGGCGCGTGGGCTTCAGTAGTTGTGGCTTGCGGGCTCTAGAGGACAGGCTCAGTAGTTGTGGCACACGGGCTTTTTGCTCCGCGGCATGTGGAATCTTCCCAGACAAGGGCTCGAACCCGTGTCCCCTGCATTGGCAGGCGAATTCTTAACCACTGCGTCACCAGGGAAGTCCCTGGTTAGCAACTGTTCACGGAGGTAATACTATATGACCTCCCACTATATTATGAGTTTTAGGCTTTAGTTTTTCTTTTTACAGTAGGTGGTTGGACAGGAATCATCTTAGCCAAATCATCCCCAGACATTGTCCTCCAGGATACAGACTATGTAGTAGCACACTTCCATGACCTAATGTCCATGGGAGCAGTCTTCACTATTATAGGAGGCTTCCTACACTGATTCCCACTATTCTCAGGTTATAGAGTTAACTCAGCATGAGCAAAAATTCACTTCACAAGTATATTTGTAGTAGTAAATATGACTTCCTGCAGCACTTTCGTGGCCTCTCAGGGATGTCACTACGTTAGTCTGAGTACCCTGAGGCACACACAACATGAAATATTTTGTCTTTAGGCTCATTCATCTCATTAGCAGCGGTAATGGTAATAATCTTCATACTTTGAAAAGCATTTGTGTCTAAACAAGAAGTCTTAGTAGTGGAAATTGCTACTCCTAACCTAGAATGGTTACACGGATGTCCTCCACCATATCCTATGTTTCAAGATCCTACCTATGTAAATGTAAAATAAGGAAGGACTCAAGTCCTTTTCAACCAGTTTCAAGCCAACACCATAACAATTATGTCTTCCTCAATAAATGAGATAAAAGTAAAAAGTGATGTAGCTTTGTCAAAGTTAAATGATAGGCTAAAATCCTGTATATCACTAAGGCATATCAATTTCATCTAGGCTCTCAAGATACAACATCACCGATTATGGAAGAACTTTTACATTTTCTTCATCACACATTAATAGTGATTTTTAAAATAAGTTCTCTAGTCCTCTATATCATTTCACTAATATTGATATCTAAACTCATATGCATACAATAGATGCACAGGTAGAGAAAATGTGAACAATTTACTAGCTATTATTGTAATCTTAATTGCCCTATCATCATTGTGAATCCTTTACATGATACATGAAATCAATAACTCTTCCCAAACCATAAAAATCTATGGGTCAGTAATGATACTGAAGCTACAAATACACAGATTACGAAGATTTAAATGTTGACTCCTGTGTAATCCCCACATCAGAGCTAAAACCAGGAGAATAATGACTAATAGAAGTCAACAACCGAGTAGTTAGGGATAGTCATTGAATATTAGTTTCATCTGAAATTGTTGTACACTCCGGAGTTGTTCCTTCTCAGGCCTAAAAGGAGCTGCTATCCCAGGACGCCTAACTTGAAGAATCCTAATATCAACAGGACCAGGCCTATGTTGTGGACAAGAGAGCTCGTTTTCCTGAGTTCAAAGACAGGACAGAGGGATATGGCTGAGATATGGGGTGAATCTGGAGCCCATGGGTATGCACTCTCCAAGCTCCAGTATAGGAATGGGGCCTCTAGGGTCCCAGGCCACCCACCACGCCCTCTGGAGCAGGATCTGGGCAACATTCCCTGTCAGTGATGAGGCAGCCCTAGCACTTGTCACGCCCCGATGTCGTGTCCTAAGTGGGCCCCATGCTCTTGGGACCACACCCCACACTCTGCAGGTCCATGCTACAGGGTCCTTCGTGCCTCAGGAGTAGAGACCACACAGCAAGCAGTTCCCTCCGCAACCAGCAGGAGGAGGGGAGGAGAGCAGGGGCACCAGGGGAATCTCACTCAGACAACAACACCCCAGCAGTGCCAGCGGGGACAGTGATGATGCAGATGAGGCACAGACCAAGAGATGGGACCAGAGGACCCAAAAGGCAGCTGGTCAGGTCCTGGCTCACCTGCACCCTGGACACCTTTGTCCCGCATACACCCCCTTCCTCATACACCCTCTCCTTAAAGGCAGATTCTTCAGATGCAAACAGGCTTCAGACTGAAAGTCAGCTCTTCCAAAATGACCCGTCAGCAAACACTGCAGGATTGCACTCCAGTGGGTGCCCTGGAGTCGACAACTCAGGGACTGAAGTGGATATCGGTGCCAGGGGCAGTGGGAGGGAATGGGGAATGAGACTTTCATGGTTGTGCAATTTTGGCTTTGCAAGAGGAAAAGTTCTAGGGATGGTGGTGATGGCTCCACGAGAAAGTGAATCTATCTGATGCCTCAGAAACGTGCACTTAAAATGGTGATGATGGTAAAGGGTATGTGACGTGTGTTTTATTTCACTTAAAATAAATTCTTAAAATAATGTCTTGTTAATTGAGATTCCATTTCGACTCCCCTTCATCACAAATGTCGGAGGCCCAGACACAGTCCCCTACCTTAGGGGCCATCACGGTACCCTCACAGAGCACGTAGGAGACCATTCTTAGGGGGGGCTAGTCTGTGCTCACCTGACCTCTGTCCAGGGGGTCCCAGGCAGTGGTGACCCCCATGGATTAGACACATGATATGCTATAGTCTTAAAACGATACCACCAAGTGTTGTCACTCACTGGAACACAGAGCAGCAACCCACTCAAACATGCCTGACCTCATATGATTGTGACAAGATGAAGAGAAGAAAAGGAACCACAGGTTAATCAGGACAACACCCTTAATGCAGAGGTTGGAAATCTCAAAGGGGACAGGACACACTGCAGGCAAAGAGCGCATATGCGGTCTCCCCATCCATGTGATCCTGACCCATGCAGGTATGGTGAGACCCACACAGTCCCCTCACCCTATACCTGGGGCCACACATCCACACTCACCAGGGTGACCCACCTCCCCAGACCCCTCCACCTGGGTCACATGTCCACAGTCCCAGGGTGACCTCACCTCCCCAGACCCTGCACCTGGGGTCACACGTCCCCTTGGTCAGGACACCATGGCTCTGCAGAGGGCTTCCCCAATGTGGAAACAAGCTGGGTCCCTGGGACCTCCTGGGATGGGAAAAAGTGTCAGGTGGGTCTCCTTTCCCCACACTTGTCCCAGAGGAGTCCTCCTCTTCTCACTTTGGTTCTGTGTGATTTTAACTGTTTTTACAGCTTTCATACTAGAGTTGAACACACGACCCTGGTGCTGGCATGCTCAGTCCTTTCTCGTCTCACTTACATGTTGAGAAAACTCACAGGACAGCAGGGCTGAAAGCCGAGGGGCAGCTCTGGACTCTGCTGAGTAGGGACGGTAGACTGGAGGGAGAGCTCAGCAGCAGCCTCAGCTGTCACCCATCGGCCTTTTGCCCGATCTGCGTGCCCTGCAATCAATTCAGCAGCTAAACCTGCTTCCCTATGCACCATGCACGTGCTGGTAAATTGGAATTATTGCCAGGTAGTCCTCCTGAGGATTCTCCACGAGCCCCAGGGAAGGTGAACCTTGCAGGGATTAAGACTAAGGCCCCGACCATAGCACTGACCCTTGGGAGGACCAGGTCACCACACTCAGAAGAGAGGCTGTTACGTAGACAAGCCCACCTCAGCTCCAGACCCCAGACATCTAAGCACTGACATTCAGATGCAGGCACGGAGCTTCCCAGTACTGAGGCCAGGCCGGGTCTCTACCCAGGTCCCCATAGTCCTAGCGTACACAGAACATGGTCAGGTCTAAATCTTCTTATTGTAGACAACACATGGTCAGCTCTAAACATAATCAGTAGACAGGACATGCAGAGGTCTAAATCTACCATGTAGACACAACTTGATCATGTTTAAACTAGCTTAGGGCTGATCTCATAGGAGGTACAGATCACACACATGGGTCTCTCATCTTTGGACACCCACATCAGTAAACTGAACAAAATCTTTGTCATTAAACATTTCAACAGGCAAAACAGAAATGTTCCCAATTTCTCTGGCCACCTGATGGTCAGGATCCACGGGCGAGCCACGAACTTCTTAGAGTGCAGCCCAGTCTGATGCCAGGACAGACAAGAAGTGGCCTGATTCCAGCCTCCCAGGCTTCCAGAAGGAGGCGGCCACACTGGAAGCCCAGGCAGGAGAGTCCTGCATGGTCCGGGCCGGGAGATCCGGTCTGTCCATTCGGCGGGCCGATTCCGGGCGGGGCGCTCAGGGCCGCTGAGAGCCCTGCACTCAGGTCCTGCTTCCCTGCAGCGTGTGCGTGTGTGTAGAGGGGGCGGTGGCTGACGGCTCCCATGGTTCCCGTCCCGGCACCGCGCTGTCTTCGAGGGGAGGCACGGGGAGAGGGAGGGCCACAGAAGCCGTTGGAGAGGAGAACCCACCGCGGAACTCCTTGCACACTGGCTCGCCCCACCCGGAGACCCGCCTGCCCATCGTGGGCCGCATGTCGCCCCCCAGTCCCCCACCCCCGAGGGCAGGGTGCCTGCTCTTTCAACAGCACAGGGTCTCACATGAAGGAGACCCAGTGGGGACTGTCAGCCCCCGACTCCTGATGCTGTGTTTGGGGAGAATGAACCCCCTTGACTGGGCGATGGGACCCTGTGAGGAAAGAGGTGGCGGCCCCATCCAAGTCGGGGCCTGGCTGAGATATGAGGAAACAGGAGCCAAGGGCAGGGCCTGGAGGCCAGGCCAACGGGAGGGGCACCCCCAGCCTTGGCCGGGCTCTCCAACGGTGACATTGTTGCTTTAGGGGACCTGGGACAAGTGACTGAATGTAATGGGAGTCTAAACTGGACCCTGAATGGGGCTTAAAGAAGGTGTGAAGGATGTTACTGAGACAGTGACAGTCATTGGAAGACAAACTCTGTGTCAGGATATCCTGCTCGATCCATTTAAATCCCTGAGATCTGTGACCTTTACGTGGCTACGCAGGATTGTTAGAGCAGCTGCGTGCGGATATATCTGGGGCACAATTCAGTCTGCAGCCAACTTGCAAGTGGTTCCAGCAAACACACAGGTGTGCACACAGGCAGGCACAGCACACACACAAACATATGCACGTGCACAGCACAAATATATTCACACACTAGCATGTGAACACACATGCACCCATATGCCCATGCACACACTAATGTGTGCAAGTTCACATACCTATGCACATGCACAGCATATGTATGCAAACAGGCACACGCACACGCATAGCACACACACAGGGAATAAAGTGAATCCGTAAAGCATTAATTCCTGAACACAAGTGAAGCTGACATGTCTTTTTCCCTTTTCTTAGCCTTGATGTTTTCCACAACAAAAAGTTTAAGAAAAAAGTTAATGGCAAATGACTTTTGATTCATAGGACTTTCTGATTTTATTCCACAAATATTATGACAGTAGAAATGAATGTAGCTATTACATGTGTCCACTAATGGATGAATGGAGAAGAAAAACACGGTCCATCAATACAAGGGAATGCTATTCAGCCTAAAAAGGAAGTCAATTCTGACACAGGATGCAGCAGGGATGAACCTTGTGGGCATTATGCTCAGTGATGTAAGCTAGACACAAAAAAACAAACAGTGCTTGATCCACTCATACAAGGCCCCTGGAGCAGTCGGAAATATAGAGACATAAAGTAGGATGTTGAGTGCCAGAGGCTGAGGGAGGGACCATGGGGAGTGAGTGTTTAATGGAGACTGTTTCAATTTTGCAAGATGAAAAAGTTCTGGAGGATGATGGTGGTCAGGTTTGCACAACAGTGTGAATTACTTCCTGACCCTGAAATGTGCACTTAAAAATGGTTAAGATAGTACATTTTATGTTATGTGTACCAGACCACAATTTTTAAAACTTTTTAAAAAACAACAGAAAGTAGTCCATGAATACCACAAGATGCACAACTTCACTAACAACAGAGGGATTAAAGCCATAAGCAAAATACTGTGCATACACCTACCAGAATGGCAGACATGAAAGACATAGTATCAAATATCAGCAGGATGTGGAGCAATGGAAAGCCTGGTACGCAACGGGGAGATGCAACCACTTCTAAAGCAATCGGGCCTCAGATAGCAAAGTCCGTGCACAGAGACCCACAGTGCTCCTCCCAGTTGAACACAAACCCAGCAGCCCTGCACCAGGACACACGGACATGGACTTGCAGCCACAGGAGCCAAACCTGAAGGAACCTGAAGGCCATCACAGACGGATGCAGAAATGAACCATGCACGCTCCTATGAAGGAATATTCCACAGCAATGGAGTACATTTTGTTTAAAGGTGGTAAAAGTATAAAAATTATTTTTTAAAAAAAACTATATTTACAAGATGAAAGAATCTATAATTCTGGCACCTAGGGATTGTCGAATGCTCCCAAAAATAGATTGCTGTGGAAATGTTTATTATAGGGAAATTGACATATTCTCTAGAAAGGACGGGGTGAATGGGCCTGCTACATTTTCTACATTGAAGACATGTACAGGTTTTGATTCTACTTCCGTTAAATCAAGTGGGGCTTCACTGGATTTCTGCTACTGCGGAGATAATCAAATACTGGGTAGGGGTCAGGAGAAAATTAGTCCTAGGTGTTCTTGTGTAATAATTACTGTTGAAAGTGTAAATGATCCATTTACCAGTAAGACTGAGAATAGAATAACTGCTACATTACTTGATATGAGATGATCGTCTGCGCTATTGTTCCTAGAGCTCCAGTGAGTGAGTATTTTGAATGTGAAGTTCATCCAGATCTGAGGATGGAATAAATGGCTAGGTGTGATATGGCTAATAGAAATAATATGCCTACATTTATACTAATTAGTGGATAAGATATGGGAAGAGGAATTCATGTTGTGAGAGCCAGGGTTAAGGCTAGCATTGGGGCAATAATATATAAATTGATGATGTTGATGGACATAGTGGTTCTTTAATAAGTAATTTGAATGCCTCAGCAATGGGTTGTAATCATCCATGGGGGCTGATGATTTTTGGCCCTTTCTGGATTTGTATATAGCCTAGGATTTTCCATTTAGTTAATATGAGGAATGCTATGGTGAATTAAATTGGGTAATTTGTGAAAGAATGCTGATTATAAACATATTCTTAGGAAGAGGACTTGAACCAGTGCAGAAAAAGTTTCAGTTTTACATAATTACCGGGCACTGCCAGCATAACGAACCCTGTTCTACAGTAGGGTATGTATAAATTAATTGAATGTAGATTATATCATCATTTAGTTTGAAGACATTTTGTAAAGTAAGCCGTATTGCTCTTGTCCTTTCATACTGGAAGAAATCTGCAATAGACAGAAACCAACCAGGATGACTCCAGTCTGAACTCAGATCACGTGAGACTTTAATCGTTGAACAAACAGACAATTAATAGCAGTTATACCGTTGAAAGGTCGTGATCCAGCATCAAGGTCATAAACCATATTGCCCATATGAACTCCAGAATACAATTACACTGTTATCCCTAGTAAAACTTGTTCCATTGACCAGTGTTTTAGAAGAACAGGTGATAAAGCATTTTGACTAGCTGGCCTAAATTTTAATCACTCAGAAGTGGTTTTATTCTCCAAAAGATAAATGGCGCACGGGCTCAAGACACACCGGCTTCAGTAGTTGCGGCGTGCAGACTCAGTAGTTGTGGCCCACTGGCTTAGTTGTTCCGTGGCACGTGAGATCTTCCCGGACAGGGGATCGAACCGGGTCCCCTGCATTGGCAGGCGAATTCTTAATCACTGCCTCACCAGGGAAGTCCCAGATTCGCAGTCTCCCTTTTAATATACCTTAAGCCCAAAGAATCCATGGAAAATTGTTAGAGAAAATAAGGCAATAAAATATTGTAAGGACTATAACAGAAGCATATAGTATACAGTTCATATAGACACACCCCAAGCAGTTACAAAGTATATTAAAAGGGAGGCTGCAATTTTAAAAGAATAAGAAAACTTTCACCCACAAACTCCCAATCTTTCCTGAAACGTTGCAATCTGAACCCCTATTGTAGGAAGCAGAAGATTCCAGGAGACATTCTACAAATGAAGGACTCCAAACCCTGTGGTTGGATAAGGAATTCTGGAAGGAAGGTATCCTCACCCAAGGAGAGCAGGTTCCTATACTTGTCTAACATCACATCCCTGTACAATTCCCGTTGATCTTGCTCGAGGCATTCTCACTCCTCTTGACAGAAATCTATGGCCACATCCTGGGATGTCAGCAGTCCCTGAAATTCAACGTACACATGCCATGTGGCCACTGGAAGAGTTCATAATATGACCCAAGAAGAAAACAGCAAGTTAAGGGAAGGTTTTAATTTAGAAGAGTGTCTTCAATTCTCCACTAATACATATATATATATTTTTTACAAAGTAACTTTCTCTACCTTATTTCTAACTACAAGAAAAGAGTATGGCATGTGATCCACAAAACCAGTATAGAGACTATACTTGTCTGGAAAAGAAATGATAAAATGATGGTTTCAACACAGGCATATGCATTTTTGAGTGTTTTATTTATATCAAACTGGATAAAATGTGTGTATTTCTCATAGAGAAAAGACCTGTCGAGGTAGAAATGTACCTTTCAACTATTCATGGGTACACGAGTACACTGGGGAGATTGTAAACGTGCAGATTGTGATTCAGTAGGTCCGGTGGGCCTGAGTTCTATTTTTTTAACAAGCTCATTTTTAACTAGTGATGCCACAGTCTCTGATTCATTAACCACAACTGTGAATATCAGAGACATAATTAGAAAGGTAAAAATTCATATTTAATTTTGAACTTAAAGTGTTTTGTGGATTTTACACCTTTAATAGAATAGTGAGCACAGCAGCAACAATCATTTGTGAGTATTTACTATAGACTGTGTATCTTTCTAATGTTTTTGTGTAGGATTCCAGGAAAAAGGCCTGGGCTGCGGCCACAGTGGGCGTGGCCCCCAGGCCGGGCCGCCCCTCCAGGACCCCCGACGGGGCCCTGCGCTCCTGGCGGCTCCCTCCCCCGCCGCCCCGCTCCCTCCCGGAAGGCCTCGGGGCAGAGCGGTCCCACCCACTGCGCGCTGAACAGAGCCCGCGTTTCCTCAGACCTGGAACTCCCGGCTCGGGCGGGGTCTCTTCCCTCCGCCTTCACGGAACTGCCCCGGAGCCCGAGGGGAGGGCGACCTCACTGAGGCTGCCGGCTCTGGAGGTGCCCCGGCGGCCGAAGCCATGACAGTCGCGGGGACGGCGGGCCGGGTAAGTGGGCGCCGACCCTCCGCCTGGTCCTGTGCCCGGGCGGCAGCACAAGACCAGCTTCTGAGGGGCAGGGGTTCGCTGCCACCCGCCGCTGCTGTGCAGAAAGAGCGGCCTCCAGCGTCTGGTCCCCGGGAACTTCGGTCCGTCCTCTCGCCCCTGCCCTCGGCCTGGCTCGCGAGGCCTGGTGGGCGTGGGGAGGGGGTCGGCTGAGCGTCCTGAGGGGAAACGGGGTAAGGGAGGCGCAGGGTCCGGCTGCAGCGTCAGCGCCCCTCCTCCCGACTGTGGGGAAAGCGGCTGAAAACTCCTTCCGAGGCGCGCAGGCCCCGTATTCAGCCGAGTCCCTCTGCGCTCCTTCCTCCCTGAGCTAAAGTACCGGGGGGAGGGGACAGGGCAGGGGACTGGCGCAGGTAATGGGGACCATCCAAAGGTGATTGTTAACTAAGGAAAACCAGCTCTCCCAAGGTGAGGAATGCGGCGCTATTCTTTGCCTGGTCTCACTGAAATCCTTCCTTTGATATGCACCTCAGCTCTCTGGGGCCTGCATTCTGTATTTGCATATCCTGAGTGCCTCAGGGCCCGCCGGCTCACATTGGAGGGCTGCAAGTGCTGAAGACTGTGACATCCTTTGTTTACTGATAGGGCAAGAACTATTCCATTTCTCACAGGCTTGAGGGGCAGACAGTGGAAAAAAGTCAGAGAATCTCACTCGGCCTGTACTTTGGTTTACATATAGATAATATTTATACTTAACTGTGCTAATAGAGGTTCTCAAGTCCAATCAACTTGTACTACTGCCCTCTATGTATCAATTTCATCAATATCATAAGATAAATGCCTATAGAATTGACTTAATCCATTTAAATAGGATAATGATTTTTAAAGGAAACAATAGAAATATAACAACAAAACCTTTACCACTAAAGGCTGGGTCTGGAACACCCTAGATAAATGTTCCATTGTTAAAATGTTGAAAGATGTAGTCAATAGAAATATCAACAAAAATGACAAATAATAAGGGTAGCAGAATGTTGAAATGTTCTATCTTTATCATTAAAGTGGCAGAAAATCATTTATTAGTAGGCACTGGGGGCAGAAGATGCCTGATTTTATATCTGTGTCATATTTGTGCAGTTGTTTCAACAAGTAACTTAAAGACAAAATGGAAAAACAAGGAGGTTTGTGCCTGAGATCATGCTGATGTGAAACCAGGGATGGCCACCTTGTGCCAGGTGAGTTAAGTTTACCTGGCAGGTAGACCGCAGAGCTCCTGGGAAGCAAGGGTTGGAATTTTTCTGCTGGGTGCCCCTTAGGTTCTGTGACTTGACTGACTGTGAGTCATGTTTCGGGAAAGACCTGATCACAGGAAAAGGGTGGGAATAGAGTGATTTGGGGAGCAGCTAACAACATTCATCACAGCTCACGGCCTGAATGAGTTTTAAAGAAACAGGAAAACAAATGCTTCTTATGGAATCAGAGAATGTGAGGGCTGGACAATCCCAGAAAATGAGGAACACCCATCCCATTTTCCAGATGACAAAACAGAGGTCCAGCAAGGTGAAATCCCTCACCCAAGTTGCACCCGTCTCTCCTCCCCACTACGTGGTTCATGAGAGCAGGACTCTTCCTGTCTTGATCACTGCTGAACCCCAAAAAGGGCCAGGCGTCTAGCAGCTGCTCCAAAAATTTGGGTTGACTGTAGGAACAATGCTATTTCTTTCTTTCTCACTCTTATTCAGGATTGTGCCAAGAACTCCCCAGGTTGCAATGTAATTCGAGAAATGTAAATATTGAGTTTTGTTGTGATGAGGACTTAGGCTTTGAAGGTAACAGACTTGGTTCAGATCTTGGTTCTGCCACTCCATAGCTGTTTGGCTTTGGTAAAATTACTAAACCTCTCTGAGATTATTTCCTCCTTTGTAAAGTGGGGATAAATCTATCTGAGCCAGCAGAGCACCTGCATGAGAGATGTGCACTAAATATTGGTCTTTCTCACTCTCCTACGCCATCTCTCTGTTCTTCCCAGAGAAGCTGTACAGAAGGATATAGTACTTTTGTTTAAAATAGTTAACTAATTAATTAATTAATTTGTTTTTGGCTGCGTTGGGTCTTCGTTGCTATGGGCAGGCTTTCTCTAGTTGCGGCAAGCGGGGGCTACTCTTTGTTGCGGTGCGCGGGCTTCTCATTGCGGTGGCTTCTCTTGCTAGCCTTAACCCCAATGCTAGCCTTAACCCTGGCTCTCACAACATGAATTCCTCTTCCCATATCTTATGCACTAATTAATATAAATGTAGGCATATTATTTCTGTTAGCCATATCACACCTAGCCATTTATTCCATCCTCAGATCTGGATGAACTTCACATTCAAAATACTCACTCACTGGAGCTCTAGGAACAATAGCACAGACAATCATCTCATATGAAGTAATGTAGCAGTTATTCTATTCTCAGTCTTACTGATAAATGGATCATTTACACTTTCAACAGTAATTATTGCACAAGAACACCTATGACTAATTTTCTCCTGACCCCTACCCAGAATTTGATTATCTCCGCAGTAGGAGAAATCCAATGAAGCCCCACTTGATTTAACGGAAGTAGCATCAAAACCCGTATATGTCTTCAATGTAGAAAATGTAGCAGGCCCATTCACCCCGTCCCTCCTAGAGAATATGTCAATTTCCCTGTAATAAACATTTCCACAGCAATCTATTTTTAGGAGCATTCGACAATCCCTAGGTGCCAGAATTATATACAGCCCAAGTCATCATTAAAACACATCTAACAATCTCCTTTCTATGAATTTGAGCCTCCTACCTACAATTTTGATATGATCAAGGCATACATCTCTTATGAAAAGTTTTTTTACGACTAACATTAACCCTATGTATATGAGAGTTTTCACTACTTGTCATCATACCAGGCAACCCACCACAAATTTAAGAAATATGTCTGACAAAAGAGTTACTTTGATAGAGTAAATCACAGAGGTTTCAATGCTCTTATTCCTGGAATTGAATTCTTCCTAATAATTTTACATTCTCCATGCTACCTACCACATTACACCACATGCTATATAGTAAAGTTCTCTAAGTAAGCTTCAGGCCCATACCCCCAAAATATTTTTGTATATCCTTCCTGTGCTAATAAACTCTCATTGTTTTTACCATCATTCTACTGATCATTTTCTCAGGAAATATAATTGTATAACAAGCTCACACTGGTTAATGGTATCCCCATTCTAATAAAAAACATGAACCCATAAGCTACAGAAGCATCCAACAAATATTTCCTAAAACAGTCCACCACATCAATACTACTTATAAAGGCTATTATCATTAATCTAATATACTCTGGTCAAAGAGCACAATGAATAACAAGAATCTTTAATACAGCAGCATCCACCCTCATGACAATCGCCCTTGTCACAAAAGTAGGACTTTCCCCATTTCACTTCTGAGTGCCTGAAGTCACACGAGGCATCCCATGAACAGCGGACCTGATGCTATCAACATGACAAATTTGCACCCCTATCAGTTTTATACCACATGTCACCATCCATCAACCTAAATATACTATTAATCATAGTGATATTATAAATCATAGCTGGAGGCTGAGGCAGACTTCGCCATACTCACCTGGAAAATATTACACCCTCCTCATCAATTGCCCATATAGGATGAATAACAGCTATTATAATGTATATTCAGATTATAACAATCCTAAACATACTAATTTATATCATAACAACACTATCTTCTTCTTATTTATGCCCAGATCATGTACTACAAGAGTATCATTATCACACACATGAGATAAAACACCTCCCATCACAATCATTTTCCTCACCATTATAGTATCATTAGGACATCGCCCATCACTATCAGGCTTTCTACCCAAATGAATAATTATCCAAGAGATAACAAAACGACAACATCATTCTACCAACACTAATAGCCATCATAGCAGTCCTCAGCATATATGTCTACTTGCAGCTAACATACTCCACATCACTAACTATATTCCCTTCATTAAACAACACAAACACAAAACAATTTGAACATACAAAGCAATAACCTTCCTATCATTACCAATCATAATACCCACACGATTACTACACACAACACCCATTCTATCGGTGCTGTACTAGGAATTTAGGTTAGTTCAGACCAAGAGCTTTCAAAAACCTAAACAAGTGAAATTTACTTAATTCCTAAAAATAAGGATTGCAAGACTTTATTCTACATCAATTGAATGTAAAGCAAACACTGTATTGAAGCCAAATCTTTACGAGATTGATGAGTTTTAACCCCAGGAAACTTTAGTTAACAGGCAAATCCTCTAGTCAACTGGCTTCAGTCTACTTCTCCTTCATTTGAGATAGAAAAAAAGAAAAAAAAAAAGGCAGGAAAATCACTGGCAGAATTGAAGCTGCTTCTCTGAAGTTACAATTCAATTTGTTGATTCACCACAGGGTTTGCCAGAAAGAGGGCTCAATCTCTGTCTTTAGATTTACAGTCTAATGCTAACTCAGTCATTTTACCTCTGTTCATACACTGCTGATTATTTTCAACAAATCACAAAGATATCGGCATTTTATATTCAGTATTTGGTGCTTGAGCTGGAGTAGCAGGCAGCACCTTAATTATATTAATCCAGGCTGAGCTATGCTGACCTGGACCGCTACTTGGAGATGCCCAGATCTGTAAGGTTGTCATAACAGTCCCTGCACTTGTAATAATTTTCTTTATAGCTGTACCCGTTATGATTGCAGGCTTTGAAAACTGACTTGGGCCACTAATAACTCGGACACCTGAAGTAGCATTTCCCCCAATAAATCATATAAACTTTTGACTACTTCCCCCATCATTCTTACTCTTACTCATATCACCAATAGTAGAAGCTGGTTCTGGTACCAGTGGAACCGTGTATTCAGCTCTAGCCTGCAATCTGGCCCATGCAGTAGCCTCTGTCGACCTAACTCTTTTCTCCTTACATTTAGCAGGTGTCTCCTCAATTCTTGGTATTATTACTTTTATTACTATAGTCTTTAATACAAAACCAGCAGTCATATCCCAATACCAAACACCATTATTTGTTTAATCTTCCCCAACTATAGCCATATTACTATAATTACCAATCTCAGTCCAAGCAGCCAGAATTGCCATGCTGTTAAGAGATAGAAATCTAAACACTACTTTCTTTGACCCTGCAGGAGGAGACCGAATCCTATACCAACACCTCTTTTGATACTTTGCTCACCCTGAAGTCTGTATTCATGGCCTAACAGGGTTTGTTATAAACTAACATATCATTACATACTATTTAGGACAAAAATTGCCTCTCAGCTATCTGGGAATAGTATGAGTCACGTCCACTGGTTTTTTAGGAGTTCTCTTGTGGGCCCATCATATGCTTACCTTAGGGATAGCTGTGGACTCAGGAGCATACTTTGCATCAGCTACCGTAATTACTTCTATCCCTACAGGAGTAAAAGTATCTAGCTGATTAGAAACTCTTTACTTAATTTTTCTTTTTCTTTTCTTTTCTTTTTTTTTTTTGGCTGAGTTGGGTCTTGGTTGCTGCGCATGGGCTTTCTCTGGTTGCGGTGAGCGGCAGCTACTCTTCGTTGCGGTGTGCGGCCCTTTCATTGCAGTGGCTTCTCTTGTTGCAGAGCACGGCCTCTAGGCGCGTGGGCTTCAGTAGTTGTGGCTTGCGGGCTCTAGAGGACAGGCTCAGTAGTTGTGGCACACGGGCTTTTTGCTCCGCGGCATGTGGAATCTTCCCAGACAAGGGCTCGAACCCGTGTCCCCTGCATTGGCAGGCGAATTCTTAACCACTGCGTCACCAGGGAAGTCCCTGGTTAGCAACTGTTCACGGAGGTAATACTATATGACCTCCCACTATATTATGAGTTTTAGGCTTTAGTTTTTCTTTTTACAGTAGGTGGTTGGACAGGAATCATCTTAGCCAAATCATCCCCAGACATTGTCCTCCAGGATACAGACTATGTAGTAGCACACTTCCATGACCTAATGTCCATGGGAGCAGTCTTCACTATTATAGGAGGCTTCCTACACTGATTCCCACTATTCTCAGGTTATAGAGTTAACTCAGCATGAGCAAAAATTCACTTCACAAGTATATTTGTAGTAGTAAATATGACTTCCTGCAGCACTTTCGTGGCCTCTCAGGGATGTCACTACGTTAGTCTGAGTACCCTGAGGCACACACAACATGAAATATTTTGTCTTTAGGCTCATTCATCTCATTAGCAGCGGTAATGGTAATAATCTTCATACTTTGAAAAGCATTTGTGTCTAAACAAGAAGTCTTAGTAGTGGAAATTGCTACTCCTAACCTAGAATGGTTACACGGATGTCCTCCACCATATCCTATGTTTCAAGATCCTACCTATGTAAATGTAAAATAAGGAAGGACTCAAGTCCTTTTCAACCAGTTTCAAGCCAACACCATAACAATTATGTCTTCCTCAATAAATGAGATAAAAGTAAAAAGTGATGTAGCTTTGTCAAAGTTAAATGATAGGCTAAAATCCTGTATATCACTAAGGCATATCAATTTCATCTAGGCTCTCAAGATACAACATCACCGATTATGGAAGAACTTTTACATTTTCTTCATCACACATTAATAGTGATTTTTAAAATAAGTTCTCTAGTCCTCTATATCATTTCACTAATATTGATATCTAAACTCATATGCATACAATAGATGCACAGGTAGAGAAAATGTGAACAATTTACTAGCTATTATTGTAATCTTAATTGCCCTATCATCATTGTGAATCCTTTACATGATACATGAAATCAATAACTCTTCCCAAACCATAAAAATCTATGGGTCAGTAATGATACTGAAGCTACAAATACACAGATTACGAAGATTTAAATGTTGACTCCTGTGTAATCCCCACATCAGAGCTAAAACCAGGAGAATAATGACTAATAGAAGTCAACAACCGAGTAGTTAGGGATAGTCATTGAATATTAGTTTCATCTGAAATTGTTGTACACTCCGGAGTTGTTCCTTCTCAGGCCTAAAAGGAGCTGCTATCCCAGGACGCCTAACTTGAAGAATCCTAATATCAACAGGACCAGGCCTATGTTGTGGACAAGAGAGCTCGTTTTCCTGAGTTCAAAGACAGGACAGAGGGATATGGCTGAGATATGGGGTGAATCTGGAGCCCATGGGTATGCACTCTCCAAGCTCCAGTATAGGAATGGGGCCTCTAGGGTCCCAGGCCACCCACCACGCCCTCTGGAGCAGGATCTGGGCAACATTCCCTGTCAGTGATGAGGCAGCCCTAGCACTTGTCACGCCCCGATGTCGTGTCCTAAGTGGGCCCCATGCTCTTGGGACCACACCCCACACTCTGCAGGTCCATGCTACAGGGTCCTTCGTGCCTCAGGAGTAGAGACCACACAGCAAGCAGTTCCCTCCGCAACCAGCAGGAGGAGGGGAGGAGAGCAGGGGCACCAGGGGAATCTCACTCAGACAACAACACCCCAGCAGTGCCAGCGGGGACAGTGATGATGCAGATGAGGCACAGACCAAGAGATGGGACCAGAGGACCCAAAAGGCAGCTGGTCAGGTCCTGGCTCACCTGCACCCTGGACACCTTTGTCCCGCATACACCCCCTTCCTCATACACCCTCTCCTTAAAGGCAGATTCTTCAGATGAAAACAGGCTTCAGACTGAAAGTCAGCTCTTCCAAAATGACCCGTCAGCAAACACTGCAGGATTGCACTCCAGTGGGTGCCCTGGAGTCGACAACTCAGGGACTGAAGTGGATATCGGTGCCAGGGGCAGTGGGAGGGAATGGGGAATGAGACTTTCATGGTTGTGCAATTTTGGTTTTGCAAGAGGAAAAGTTCTAGGGATGGTGGTGATGGCTCCACGAGAAAGTGAATCTATCTGATGCCTCAGAAACGTGCACTTAAAATGGTGATGATGGTAAAGGGTATGTGACGTGTGTTTTATTTCACTTAAAATAAATTCTTAAAATAATGTCTTGTTAATTGAGATTCCATTTCGACTCCCCTTCATCACAAATGTCGGAGGCCCAGACACAGTCCCCTACCTTAGGGGCCATCACGGTACCCTCACAGAGCACGTAGGAGACCATTCTTAGGGGGGGCTAGTCTGTGCTCACCTGACCTCTGTCCAGGGGGTCCCAGGCAGTGGTGACCCCCATGGATTAGACACATGATATGCTATAGTCTTAAAACGATACCACCAAGTGTTGTCACTCACTGGAACACAGAGCAGCAACCCACTCAAACATGCCTGACCTCATATGATTGTGACAAGATGAAGAGAAGAAAAGGAACCACAGGTTAATCAGGACAACACCCTTAATGCAGAGGTTGGAAATCTCAAAGGGGACAGGACACACTGCAGGCAAAGAGCGCATATGCGGTCTCCCCATCCATGTGATCCTGACCCATGCAGGTATGGTGAGACCCACACAGTCCCCTCACCCTATACCTGGGGCCACACATCCACACTCACCAGGGTGACCCACCTCCCCAGACCCCTCCACCTGGGTCACATGTCCACAGTCCCAGGGTGACCTCACCTCCCCAGACCCTGCACCTGGGGTCACACGTCCCCTTGGTCAGGACACCATGGCTCTGCAGAGGGCTTCCCCAATGTGGAAACAAGCTGGGTCCCTGGGACCTCCTGGGATGGGAAAAAGTGTCAGGTGGGTCTCCTTTCCCCACACTTGTCCCAGAGGAGTCCTCCTCTTCTCACTTTGGTTCTGTGTGATTTTAACTGTTTTTACAGCTTTCATACTAGAGTTGAACACACGACCCTGGTGCTGGCATGCTCAGTCCTTTCTCGTCTCACTTACATGTTGAGAAAACTCACAGGACAGCAGGGCTGAAAGCCGAGGGGCAGCTCTGGACTCTGCTGAGTAGGGACGGTAGACTGGAGGGAGAGCTCAGCAGCAGCCTCAGCTGTCACCCATCGGCCTTTTGCCCGATCTGCGTGCCCTGCAATCAATTCAGCAGCTAAACCTGCTTCCCTATGCACCATGCACGTGCTGGTAAATTGGAATTATTGCCAGGTAGTCCTCCTGAGGATTCTCCACGAGCCCCAGGGAAGGTGAACCTTGCAGGGATTAAGACTAAGGCCCCGACCATAGCACTGACCCTTGGGAGGACCAGGTCACCACACTCAGAAGAGAGGCTGTTACGTAGACAAGCCCACCTCAGCTCCAGACCCCAGACATCTAAGCACTGACATTCAGATGCAGGCACGGAGCTTCCCAGTACTGAGGCCAGGCCGGGTCTCTACCCAGGTCCCCATAGTCCTAGCGTACACAGAACATGGTCAGGTCTAAATCTTCTTATTGTAGACAACACATGGTCAGCTCTAAACATAATCAGTAGACAGGACATGCAGAGGTCTAAATCTACCATGTAGACACAACTTGATCATGTTTAAACTAGCTTAGGGCTGATCTCATAGGAGGTACAGATCACACACATGGGTCTCTTATCTTTGGACACCCACATCAGTAAACTGAACAAAATCTTTGTCATTAAACATTTCAACAGGCAAAACAGAAATGTTCCCAATTTCTCTGGCCACCTGATGGTCAGGATCCACGGGCGAGCCACGAACTTCTTAGAGTGCAGCCCAGTCTGATGCCAGGACAGACAAGAAGTGGCCTGATTCCAGCCTCCCAGGCTTCCAGAAGGAGGCGGCCACACTGGAAGCCCAGGCAGGAGAGTCCTGCATGGTCCGGGCCGGGAGATCCGGTCTGTCCATTCGGCGGGCCGATTCCGGGCGGGGCGCTCAGGGCCGCTGAGAGCCCTGCACTCAGGTCCTGCTTCCCTGCAGCGTGTGCGTGTGTGTAGAGGGGGCGGTGGCTGACGGCTCCCATGGTTCCCGTCCCGGCACCGCGCTGTCTTCGAGGGGAGGCACGGGGAGAGGGAGGGGCACAGAAGCCGTTGGAGAGGAGAACCCACCGCGGAACTCCTTGCACACTGGCTCGCCCCACCCGGAGACCCGCCTGCCCATCGTGGGCCGCATGTCGCCCCCCAGTCCCCCACCCCCGAGGGCAGGGTGCCTGCTCTTTCAACAGCACAGGGTCTCACATGAAGGAGACCCAGTGGGGACTGTCAGCCCCCGACTCCTGATGCTGTGTTTGGGGAGAATGAACCCCCTTGACTGGGCGATGGGACCCTGTGAGGAAAGAGGTGGCGGCCCCATCCAAGTCGGGGCCTGGCTGAGATATGAGGAAACAGGAGCCAAGGGCAGGGCCTGGAGGCCAGGCCAACGGGAGGGGCACCCCCAGCCTTGGCCGGGCTCTCCAACGGTGACATTGTTGCTTTAGGGGACCTGGGACAAGTGACTGAATGTAATGGGAGTCTAAACTGGACCCTGAATGGGGCTTAAAGAAGGTGTGAAGGATGTTACTGAGACAGTGACAGTCATTGGAAGACAAACTCTGTGTCAGGATATCCTGCTCGATCCATTTAAATCCCTGAGATCTGTGACCTTTACGTGGCTACGCAGGATTGTTAGAGCAGCTGCGTGCGGATATATCTGGGGCACAATTCAGTCTGCAGCCAACTTGCAAGTGGTTCCAGCAAACACACAGGTGTGCACACAGGCAGGCACAGCACACACACAAACATATGCACGTGCACAGCACAAATATATTCACACACTAGCATGTGAACACACATGCACCCATATGCCCATGCACACACTAATGTGTGCAAGTTCACATACCTATGCACATGCACAGCATATGTATGCAAACAGGCACACGCACACGCATAGCACACACACAGGGAATAAAGTGAATCCGTAAAGCATTAATTCCTGAACACAAGTGAAGCTGACATGTATTTTTCCCTTTTCTTAGCCTTGATGTTTTCCACAACAAAAAGTTTAAGAAAAAAGTTAATGGCAAATGACTTTTGATTCATAGGACTTTCTGATTTTATTCCACAAATATTATGACAGTAGAAATGAATGTAGCTATTACATGTGTCCACTAATGGATGAATGGAGAAGAAAAACACGGTCCATCAATACAAGGGAATGCTATTCAGCCTAAAAAGGAAGTCAATTCTGACACAGGATGCAGCAGGGATGAACCTTGTGGGCATTATGCTCAGTGATGTAAGCTAGACACAAAAAAACAAACAGTGCTTGATCCACTCATACAAGGCCCCTGGAGCAGTCGGAAATATAGAGACATAAAGTAGGATGTTGAGTGCCAGAGGCTGAGGGAGGGACCATGGGGAGTGAGTGTTTAATGGAGACTGTTTCAATTTTGCAAGATGAAAAAGTTCTGGAGGATGATGGTGGTCAGGTTTGCACAACAGTGTGAATTACTTCCTGACCCTGAAATGTGCACTTAAAAATGGTTAAGATAGTACATTTTATGTTATGTGTACCAGACCACAATTTTTAAAACTTTTTAAAAAACAACAGAAAGTAGTCCATGAATACCACAAGATGCACAACTTCACTAACAACAGAGGGATTAAAGCCATAAGCAAAATACTGTGCATACACCTACCAGAATGGCAGACATGAAAGACATAGTATCAAATATCAGCAGGATGTGGAGCAATGGAAAGCCTGGTACGCAACGGGGAGATGCAACCACTTCTGAAGCAATCGGGCCTCAGATAGCGATGTCCGTGCACAGAGACCCACAGTGCTCCTCCCAGTTGAACACAAACCCAGCAGGCCTGCACCAGGACACACGGACATGGACTTGCAGCCACAGGAGCCAAACCTGAAGGAACCTGAAGGCCATCACAGACGGATGCAGAAATGAACCATGCACGCTCCTATGAAGGAATATTCCACAGCAATGGAGTACATTTTGTTTAAAGGTGGTAAAAGTATAAAAATTATTTTTAAAAAAAAACTATATTTACAAGATGAAAGAATCTATAATTCTGGCACCTAGGGATTGTCGAATGCTCCCAAAAATAGATTGCTGTGGAAATGTTTATTATAGGGAAATTGACTTATTCTCTGGGAAGGACGGGGTGAATGGGCCTGCTACATTTTGTACATTGAAGACATGTACAGCTTTTGATTCTACTTCCGTTAAATCAAGTGGAGCTTCACTGGATTTCTGCTACTGCGGAGATAATCAAATACTGGGTAGGGGTCAGGAGAAAATTAGTCCTAGGTGTTCTTGTGTAATAATTACTGTTGAAAGTGTAAATGATCCCTTTACCAGTAAGACTGAGAATAGAATAACTGCTACATTACTTCATATGAGATGATCGTCTGCGCTATTGTTCCTAGAGCTCCAGTGAGTGAGTATTTTGAATGTGAAGTTCATCCAGATCTGAGGATGGAATAAATGGCTAGGTGTGATATGGCTAATAGAAATAATATGCCTACATTTATATTAATTAGTGGATAAGATATGGGAACAGGAATTCATGTTGTGAGAGCCAGGGTTAAGGCTAGCATTGGGGCAATAATATATAAATTGATGATGTTGATGGACATAGTGGTTCTTTAATAAGTAATTTGAATGCCTCAGCAATGGGTTGTAAACATCCATGGGGGCTGATGATTTTTGGCCCTTTCTGGATATGTATATAGCCTAGGATTTTCCATTTAGTTAATATGAGGAATGCTATGGTGAATTAAATTGGGTAATTTGTGAAAGAATGCTGATTATAAACATATTCTTAGGAAGAGGACTTGAACCAGTGCAGAAAAAGTTTCAGTTTTACATAATTACCGGGCACTGCCAGCATAACGAACCCTGTTCTACAGTAGGGTATGTATAAATTAATTGAATGTAGATTATATCATCATTTAGTTTGAAGACATTTTGTAAAGTAAGCCGTATTGCTCTTGTCCTTTCATACTGGAAGAAATCTGCAATAGACAGAAACCAACCAGGATGACTCCAGTCTGAACTCAGATCACGTGAGACTTTAATCGTTGAACAAACAGACAATTAATAGCAGTTATACCGTTGAAAGGTCGTGATCCAGCATCAAGGTCATAAACCATATTGCCCATATGAACTCCAGAATACAATTACACTGTTATCCCTAGTAAAACTTGTTCCATTGACCAGTGTTTTAGAAGAACAGGTGATAAAGCATTTTGACTAGCTGGCCTAAATTTTAATCACTCAGAAGTGGTTTTATTCTCCAAAAGATAAATGGCGCACGGGCTCAAGACACACCGGCTTCAGTAGTTGCGGCGTGCAGACTCAGTAGTTGTGGCCCACTGGCTTAGTTGTTCCGTGGCACGTGAGATCTTCCCGGACCGGGGATCGAACCGGGTCCCCTGCATTGGCAGGCGAATTCTTAATCACTGCCTCACCAGGGAAGTCCCAGATTCGCAGTCTCCCTTTTAATATACCTTAAGCCCAAAGAATCCATGGAAAATTGTTAGAGAAAATAAGGCAATAAAATATTGTAAGGACTATAACAGAAGCATATAGTATACAGTTCATATAGACACACCCCAAGCAGTTACAAAGTATATTAAAAGGGAGGCTGCAATTTTAAAAGAATAAGAAAACTTTCACCCACAAACTCCCAATCTTTCCTGAAACGTTGCAATCTGAACCCCTATTGTAGGAAGCAGAAGATTCCAGGAGACATTCTACAAATGAAGGACTCCAAACCCTGTGGTTGGATAAGGAATTCTGGAAGGAAGGTATCCTCACCCAAGGAGAGCAGGTTCCTATACTTGTCTAACATCACATCCCTGTACAATTCCCGTTGATCTTGCTCGAGGCATTCTCACTCCTCTTGACAGAAATCTATGGCCACATCCTGGGATGTCAGCAGTCCCTGAAATTCAACGTACACATGCCATGTGGCCACTGGAAGAGTTCATAATATGACCCAAGAAGAAAACAGCAAGTTAAGGGAAGGTTTTAATTTAGAAGAGTGTCTTCAATTCTCCACTAATACATATATATATATTTTTTACAAAGTAACTTTCTCTACCTTATTTCTAACTACAAGAAAAGAGTATGGCATGTGATCCACAAAACCAGTATAGAGACTATACTTGTCTGGAAAAGAAATGATAAAATGATGGTTTCAACACAGGCATATGCATTTTTGAGTGTTTTATTTATATCAAACTGGATAAAATGTGTGTATTTCTCATAGAGAAAAGACCTGTCGAGGTAGAAATGTACCTTTCAACTATTCATGGGTACACGAGTACACTGGGGAGATTGTAAACGTGCAGATTGTGATTCAGTAGGTCCGGTGGGCCTGAGTTCTATTTTTTTAACAAGCTCATTTTTAACTAGTGACGCCACAGTCTCTGATTCATTAACCACAACTGTGAATATCAGAGACATAATTAGAAAGGTAAAAATTCATATTTAATTTTGAACTTAAAGTGTTTTGTGGATTTTACACCTTTAATAGAATAGTGAGCACAGCAGCAACAATCATTTGTGAGTATTTACTATAGACTGTGTATCTTTCTAATGTTTTTGTGTAGGATTCCAGGAAAAAGGCCTGGGCTGCGGCCACAGTGGGCGTGGCCCCCAGGCCGGGCCGCCCCTCCAGGACCCCCGACGGGGCCCTGCGCTCCTGGCGGCTCCCTCCCCCGCCGCCCCGCTCCCTCCCGGAAGGCCTCGGGGCAGAGCGGTCCCACCCACTGCGCGCTGAACAGAGCCCGCGTTTCCTCAGACCTGGAACTCCCGGCTCGGGCGGGGTCTCTTCCCTCCGCCTTCACGGAACTGCCCCGGAGCCCGAGGGGAGGGCGACCTCACTGAGGCTGCCGGCTCTGGAGGTGCCCCGGCGGCCGAAGCCATGACAGTCGCGGGGTCGGCGGGCCGGGTAAGTGGGCGCCGACCCTCCGCCTGGTCCGGTGCCCGGGCGGCAGCACAAGACCAGCTTCTGAGGGGCAGGGGTTCGCTGCCACCCGCCGCTGCTGTGCAGAAAGAGCGGCCTCCAGCGTCTGGTCCCCGGGAACTTCGGTCCGTCCTCTCGCCCCTGCCCTCGGCCTGGCTCGCGAGGCCTGGTGGGCGTGGGGAGGGGGTCGGCTGAGCGTCCTGAGGGGAAACGGGGTAAGGGAGGCGCAGAGTCCGGCTGCAGCGTCAGCGCCCCTCCTCCCGACTGTGGGGAAAGCGGCTGAAAACTCCTTCCGAGGCGCGCAGGCCCCGTATTCAGCCGAGTCCCTCTGCGCTCCTTCCTCCCTGAGCTAAAGTACCGGGGGGAGGGGACAGGGCAGGGGACTGGCGCAGGTAATGGGGACCATCCAAAGGTGATTGTTAACTAAGGAAAACCAGCTCTCCCAAGGTGAGGAATGCGGCGCTTTTCTTTGCCTGGTCTCACTGAAATCCTTCCTTTGATATGCACCTCAGCTCTCTGGGGCCTGCATTCTGTATTTGCATATCCTGAGTGCCTCAGGGCCCGCCGGCTCACATTGGAGGGCTGCAAGTGCTGAAGACTGTGACATCCTTTGTTTACTGATAGGGCAAAACTATTCCATTTCTCACAGGCTTGAGGGGCAGACAGTGGAAAAAAGTCAGAGAATCTCACTCGGCCTGTACTTTGGTTTACATATAGATAATATTTATACTTAACTGTGCTAATAGAGGTTCTCAAGTCCAATCAACTTGTACTACTGCCCTCTATGTATCAATTTCATCAATATCATAAGATAAATGCCTATAGAATTGACTTAATCCATTTAAATAGGATAATGATTTTTAAAGGAAACAATAGAAATATAACAACAAAACCTTTACCACTAAAGGCTGGGTCTGGAACACCCTAGATAAATGTTCCATTGTTAAAATGTTGAAAGATGTAGTCAATAGAAATATCAACAAAAATGACAAATAATAAGGGTAGCAGAATGTTGAAATGTTCTATCTTTATCATTAAAGTGGCAGAAAATCATTTATTAGTAGGCACTGGGGGCAGAAGATGCCTGATTTTATATCTGTGTCATATTTGTGCAGTTGTTTCAACAAGTAACTTAAAGACAAAATGGAAAAACAAGGAGGTTTGTGCCTGAGATCATGCTGATGTAAAACCAGGGATGGCCACCTTGTGCCAGGTGAGTTAAGTTTACCTGGCAGGTAGACCGCAGAGCTCCTGGGAAGCAAGGGTTGGAATTTTTCTGCTGGGTGCCCCTTAGGTTCTGTGACTTGACTGACTGTGAGTCATGTTTCGGGAAAGACCTGATCACAGGAAAAGGGTGGGAATAGAGTGATTTGGGGAGCAGCTAACAACATTCATCACAGCTCACGGCCTGAATGAGTTTTAAAGAAACAGGAAAACAAATGCTTCTTATGGAATCAGAGAATGTGAGGGCTGGACAATCCCAGAAAATGAGGAACACCCATCCCATTTTCCAGATCACAAAACAGAGGTCCAGCAAGGTGAAATCCCTCACCCAAGTTGCACCCGTCTCTCCTCCCCACTACGTGGTTCATGAGAGCAGGACTCTTCCTGTCTTGATCACTGCTGAACCCCAAAAAGGGCCAGGCGTCTAGCAGCTGCTCCAAAAATTTGGGTTGACTGTAGGAACAATGCTATTTCTTTCTTTCTCACTCTTATTCAGGATTGTGCCAAGAACTCCCCAGGTTGCAATGTAATTCGAGAAATGTAAATATTGAGTTTTGTTGTGATGAGGACTTAGGCTTTGAAGGTAACAGACTTGGTTCAGATCTTGGTTCTGCCACTCCATAGCTGTTTGGCTTTGGTAAAATTACTAAACCTCTCTGAGATTATTTCCTCCTTTGTAAAGTGGGGATAAATCTATCTGAGCCAGCAGAGCACCTGCATGAGAGATGTGCACTAAATATTGGTCTTTCTCACTCTCCTACGCCATCTCTCTGTTCTTCCCAGAGAAGCTGTACAGAAGGATATAGTACTTTTGTTTAAAATAGTTAACTAATTAATTAATTAATTTGTTTTTGGCTGCGTTGGGTCTTCGTTGCTATGGGCAGGCTTTCTCTAGTTGCGGCAAGCGGGGGCTACTCTTTGTTGCGGTGCGCCGGCTTCTCATTGCGGTGGCTTCTCTTGCTAGCCTTAACCCCAATGCTAGCCTTAACCCTGGCTCTCACAACATGAATTCCTCTTCCCATATCTTATGCACTAATTAATATAAATGTAGGCATATTATTTCTGTTAGCCATATCACACCTAGCCATTTATTCCATCCTCAGATCTGGATGAACTTCACATTCAAAATACTCACTCACTGGAGCTCTAGGAACAATAGCACAGACAATCATCTCATATGAAGTAATGTAGCAGTTATTCTATTCTCAGTCTTACTGATAAATGGATCATTTACACTTTCAACAGTAATTATTGCACAAGAACACCTATGACTAATTTTCTCCTGACCCCTACCCAGAATTTGATTATCTCCGCAGTAGGAGAAATCCAATGAAGCCCCACTTGATTTAACGGAAGTAGCATCAAAACCCGTATATGTCTTCAATGTAGAAAATGTAGCAGGCCCATTCACCCCGTCCCTCCTAGAGAATATGTCAATTTCCCTGTAATAAACATTTCCACAGCAATCTATTTTTAGGAGCATTCGACAATCCCTAGGTGCCAGAATTATATACAGCCCAAGTCATCATTAAAACACATCTAACAATCTCCTTTCTATGAATTTGAGCCTCCTACCTACAATTTTGATATGATCAAGGCATACATCTCTTATGAAAAGTTTTTTTACGACTAACATTAACCCTATGTATATGAGAGTTTTCACTACTTGTCATCATACCAGGCAACCCACCACAAATTTAAGAAATATGTCTGACAAAAGAGTTACTTTGATAGAGTAAATCACAGAGGTTTCAATGCTCTTATTCCTGGAATTGAATTCTTCCTAATAATTTTACATTCTCCATGCTACCTACCACATTACACCACATGCTATATAGTAAAGTTCTCTAAGTAAGCTTCAGGCCCATACCCCCAAAATATTTTTGTATATCCTTCCTGTGCTAATAAACTCTCATTGTTTTTACCATCATTCTACTGATCATTTTCTCAGGAAATATAATTGTATAACAAGCTCACACTGGTTAATGGTATCCCCATTCTAATAAAAAACATGAACCCATAAGCTACAGAAGCATCCAACAAATATTTCCTAAAACAGTCCACCACATCAATACTACTTATAAAGGCTATTATCATTAATCTAATATACTCTGGTCAAAGAGCACAATGAATAACAAGAATCTTTAATACAGCAGCATCCACCCTCATGACAATCGCCCTTGTCACAAAAGTAGGACTTTCCCCATTTCACTTCTGAGTGCCTGAAGTCACACGAGGCATCCCATGAACAGCGGACCTGATGCTATCAACATGACAAATTTGCACCCCTATCAGTTTTATACCACATGTCACCATCCATCAACCTAAATATACTATTAATCATAGTGATATTATAAATCATAGCTGGAGGCTGAGGCAGACTTCGCCATACTCACCTGGAAAATATTACACCCTCCTCATCAATTGCCCATATAGGATGAATAACAGCTATTATAATGTATATTCAGATTATAACAATCCTAAACATACTAATTTATATCATAACAACACTATCTTCTTCTTATTTATGCCCAGATCATGTACTACAAGAGTATCATTATCACACACATGAGATAAAACACCTCCCATCACAATCATTTTCCTCACCATTATAGTATCATTAGGACATCGCCCATCACTATCAGGCTTTCTACCCAAATGAATAATTATCCAAGAGATAACAAAACGACAACATCATTCTACCAACACTAATAGCCATCATAGCAGTCCTCAGCATATATGTCTACTTGCAGCTAACATACTCCACATCACTAACTATATTCCCTTCATTAAACAACACAAACACAAAACAATTTGAACATACAAAGCAATAACCTTCCTATCATTACCAATCATAATACCCACACGATTACTACACACAACACCCATTCTATCGGTGCTGTACTAGGAATTTAGGTTAGTTCAGACCAAGAGCTTTCAAAAACCTAAACAAGTGAAATTTACTTAATTCCTAAAAATAAGGATTGCAAGACTTTATTCTACATCAATTGAATGTAAAGCAAACACTGTATTGAAGCCAAATCTTTACGAGATTGATGAGTTTTAACCCCAGGAAACTTTAGTTAACAGGCAAATCCTCTAGTCAACTGGCTTCAGTCTACTTCTCCTTCATTTGAGATAGAAAAAAAGAAAAAAAAAAAGGCAGGAAAATCACTGGCAGAATTGAAGCTGCTTCTCTGAAGTTACAATTCAATTTGTTGATTCACCACAGGGTTTGCCAGAAAGAGGGCTCAATCTCTGTCTTTAGATTTACAGTCTAATGCTAACTCAGTCATTTTACCTCTGTTCATACACTGCTGATTATTTTCAACAAATCACAAAGATATCGGCATTTTATATTCAGTATTTGGTGCTTGAGCTGGAGTAGCAGGCAGCACCTTAATTATATTAATCCAGGCTGAGCTATGCTGACCTGGACCGCTACTTGGAGATGCCCAGATCTGTAAGGTTGTCATAACAGTCCCTGCACTTGTAATAATTTTCTTTATAGCTGTACCCGTTATGATTGCAGGCTTTGAAAACTGACTTGGGCCACTAATAACTCGGACACCTGAAGTAGCATTTCCCCCAATAAATCATATAAACTTTTGACTACTTCCCCCATCATTCTTACTCTTACTCATATCACCAATAGTAGAAGCTGGTTCTGGTACCAGTGGAACCGTGTATTCAGCTCTAGCCTGCAATCTGGCCCATGCAGTAGCCTCTGTCGACCTAACTCTTTTCTCCTTACATTTAGCAGGTGTCTCCTCAATTCTTGGTATTATTACTTTTATTACTATAGTCTTTAATACAAAACCAGCAGTCATATCCCAATACCAAACACCATTATTTGTTTAATCTTCCCCAACTATAGCCATATTACTATAATTACCAATCTCAGTCCAAGCAGCCAGAATTGCCATGCTGTTAAGAGATAGAAATCTAAACACTACTTTCTTTGACCCTGCAGGAGGAGACCGAATCCTATACCAACACCTCTTTTGATACTTTGCTCACCCTGAAGTCTGTATTCATGGCCTAACAGGGTTTGTTATAAACTAACATATCATTACATACTATTTAGGACAAAAATTGCCTCTCAGCTATCTGGGAATAGTATGAGTCACGTCCACTGGTTTTTTAGGAGTTCTCTTGTGGGCCCATCATATGCTTACCTTAGGGATAGCTGTGGACTCAGGAGCATACTTTGCATCAGCTACCGTAATTACTTCTATCCCTACAGGAGTAAAAGTATCTAGCTGATTAGAAACTCTTTACTTAATTTTTCTTTTTCTTTTCTTTTCTTTTTTTTTTTTGGCTGAGTTGGGTCTTGGTTGCTGCGCATGGGCTTTCTCTGGTTGCGGTGAGCGGCAGCTACTCTTCGTTGCGGTGTGCGGCCCTTTCATTGCAGTGGCTTCTCTTGTTGCAGAGCACGGCCTCTAGGCGCGTGGGCTTCAGTAGTTGTGGCTTGCGGGCTCTAGAGGACAGGCTCAGTAGTTGTGGCACACGGGCTTTTTGCTCCGCGGCATGTGGAATCTTCCCAGACAAGGGCTCGAACCCGTGTCCCCTGCATTGGCAGGCGAATTCTTAACCACTGCGTCACCAGGGAAGTCCCTGGTTAGCAACTGTTCACGGAGGTAATACTATATGACCTCCCACTATATTATGAGTTTTAGGCTTTAGTTTTTCTTTTTACAGTAGGTGGTTGGACAGGAATCATCTTAGCCAAATCATCCCCAGACATTGTCCTCCAGGATACAGACTATGTAGTAGCACACTTCCATGACCTAATGTCCATGGGAGCAGTCTTCACTATTATAGGAGGCTTCCTACACTGATTCCCACTATTCTCAGGTTATAGAGTTAACTCAGCATGAGCAAAAATTCACTTCACAAGTATATTTGTAGTAGTAAATATGACTTCCTGCAGCACTTTCGTGGCCTCTCAGGGATGTCACTACGTTAGTCTGAGTACCCTGAGGCACACACAACATGAAATATTTTGTCTTTAGGCTCATTCATCTCATTAGCAGCGGTAATGGTAATAATCTTCATACTTTGAAAAGCATTTGTGTCTAAACAAGAAGTCTTAGTAGTGGAAATTGCTACTCCTAACCTAGAATGGTTACACGGATGTCCTCCACCATATCCTATGTTTCAAGATCCTACCTATGTAAATGTAAAATAAGGAAGGACTCAAGTCCTTTTCAACCAGTTTCAAGCCAACACCATAACAATTATGTCTTCCTCAATAAATGAGATAAAAGTAAAAAGTGATGTAGCTTTGTCAAAGTTAAATGATAGGCTAAAATCCTGTATATCACTAAGGCATATCAATTTCATCTAGGCTCTCAAGATACAACATCACCGATTATGGAAGAACTTTTACATTTTCTTCATCACACATTAATAGTGATTTTTAAAATAAGTTCTCTAGTCCTCTATATCATTTCACTAATATTGATATCTAAACTCATATGCATACAATAGATGCACAGGTAGAGAAAATGTGAACAATTTACTAGCTATTATTGTAATCTTAATTGCCCTATCATCATTGTGAATCCTTTACATGATACATGAAATCAATAACTCTTCCCAAACCATAAAAATCTATGGGTCAGTAATGATACTGAAGCTACAAATACACAGATTACGAAGATTTAAATGTTGACTCCTGTGTAATCCCCACATCAGAGCTAAAACCAGGAGAATAATGACTAATAGAAGTCAACAACCGAGTAGTTAGGGATAGTCATTGAATATTAGTTTCATCTGAAATTGTTGTACACTCCGGAGTTGTTCCTTCTCAGGCCTAAAAGGAGCTGCTATCCCAGGACGCCTAACTTGAAGAATCCTAATATCAACAGGACCAGGCCTATGTTGTGGACAAGAGAGCTCGTTTTCCTGAGTTCAAAGACAGGACAGAGGGATATGGCTGAGATATGGGGTGAATCTGGAGCCCATGGGTATGCACTCTCCAAGCTCCAGTATAGGAATGGGGCCTCTAGGGTCCCAGGCCACCCACCACGCCCTCTGGAGCAGGATCTGGGCAACATTCCCTGTCAGTGATGAGGCAGCCCTAGCACTTGTCACGCCCCGATGTCGTGTCCTAAGTGGGCCCCATGCTCTTGGGACCACACCCCACACTCTGCAGGTCCATGCTACAGGGTCCTTCGTGCCTCAGGAGTAGAGACCACACAGCAAGCAGTTCCCTCCGCAACCAGCAGGAGGAGGGGAGGAGAGCAGGGGCACCAGGGGAATCTCACTCAGACAACAACACCCCAGCAGTGCCAGCGGGGACAGTGATGATGCAGATGAGGCACAGACCAAGAGATGGGACCAGAGGACCCAAAAGGCAGCTGGTCAGGTCCTGGCTCACCTGCACCCTGGACACCTTTGTCCCGCATACACCCCCTTCCTCATACACCCTCTCCTTAAAGGCAGATTCTTCAGATGAAAACAGGCTTCAGACTGAAAGTCAGCTCTTCCAAAATGACCCGTCAGCAAACACTGCAGGATTGCACTCCAGTGGGTGCCCTGGAGTCGACAACTCAGGGACTGAAGTGGATATCGGTGCCAGGGGCAGTGGGAGGGAATGGGGAATGAGACTTTCATGGTTGTGCAATTTTGGTTTTGCAAGAGGAAAAGTTCTAGGGATGGTGGTGATGGCTCCACGAGAAAGTGAATCTATCTGATGCCTCAGAAACGTGCACTTAAAATGGTGATGATGGTAAAGGGTATGTGACGTGTGTTTTATTTCACTTAAAATAAATTCTTAAAATAATGTCTTGTTAATTGAGATTCCATTTCGACTCCCCTTCATCACAAATGTCGGAGGCCCAGACACAGTCCCCTACCTTAGGGGCCATCACGGTACCCTCACAGAGCACGTAGGAGACCATTCTTAGGGGGGGCTAGTCTGTGCTCACCTGACCTCTGTCCAGGGGGTCCCAGGCAGTGGTGACCCCCATAGATTAGACACATGATATGCTATAGTCTTAAAACGATACCACCAAGTGTTGTCACTCACTGGAACACAGAGCAGCAACCCACTCAAACATGCCTGACCTCATATGATTGTGACAAGATGAAGAGAAGAAAAGGAACCACAGGTTAATCAGGACAACACCCTTAATGCAGAGGTTGGAAATCTCAAAGGGGACAGGACACACTGCAGGCAAAGAGCGCATATGCGGTCTCCCCATCCATGTGATCCTGACCCATGCAGGTATGGTGAGACCCACACAGTCCCCTCACCCTATACCTGGGGCCACACATCCACACTCACCAGGGTGACCCACCTCCCCAGACCCCTCCACCTGGGTCACATGTCCACAGTCCCAGGGTGACCTCACCTCCCCAGACCCTGCACCTGGGGTCACACGTCCCCTTGGTCAGGACACCATGGCTCTGCAGAGGGCTTCCCCAATGTGGAAACAAGCTGGGTCCCTGGGACCTCCTGGGATGGGAAAAAGTGTCAGGTGGGTCTCCTTTCCCCACACTTGTCCCAGAGGAGTCCTCCTCTTCTCACTTTGGTTCTGTGTGATTTTAACTGTTTTTACAGCTTTCATACTAGAGTTGAACACACGACCCTGGTGCTGGCATGCTCAGTCCTTTCTCGTCTCACTTACATGTTGAGAAAACTCACAGGACAGCAGGGCTGAAAGCCGAGGGGCAGCTCTGGACTCTGCTGAGTAGGGACGGTAGACTGGAGGGAGAGCTCAGCAGCAGCCTCAGCTGTCACCCATCGGCCTTTTGCCCGATCTGCGTGCCCTGCAATCAATTCAGCAGCTAAACCTGCTTCCCTATGCACCATGCACGTGCTGGTAAATTGGAATTATTGCCAGGTAGTCCTCCTGAGGATTCTCCACGAGCCCCAGGGAAGGTGAACCTTGCAGGGATTAAGACTAAGGCCCCGACCATAGCACTGACCCTTGGGAGGACCAGGTCACCACACTCAGAAGAGAGGCTGTTACGTAGACAAGCCCACCTCAGCTCCAGACCCCAGACATCTAAGCACTGACATTCAGATGCAGGCACGGAGCTTCCCAGTACTGAGGCCAGGCCGGGTCTCTACCCAGGTCCCCATAGTCCTAGCGTACACAGAACATGGTCAGGTCTAAATCTTCTTATTGTAGACAACACATGGTCAGCTCTAAACATAATCAGTAGACAGGACATGCAGAGGTCTAAATCTACCATGTAGACACAACTTGATCATGTTTAAACTAGCTTAGGGCTGATCTCATAGGAGGTACAGATCACACACATGGGTCTCTTATCTTTGGACACCCACATCAGTAAACTGAACAAAATCTTTGTCATTAAACATTTCAACAGGCAAAACAGAAATGTTCCCAATTTCTCTGGCCACCTGATGGTCAGGATCCACGGGCGAGCCACGAACTTCTTAGAGTGCAGCCCAGTCTGATGCCAGGACAGACAAGAAGTGGCCTGATTCCAGCCTCCCAGGCTTCCAGAAGGAGGCGGCCACACTGGAAGCCCAGGCAGGAGAGTCCTGCATGGTCCGGGCCGGGAGATCCGGTCTGTCCATTCGGCGGGCCGATTCCGGGCGGGGCGCTCAGGGCCGCTGAGAGCCCTGCACTCAGGTCCTGCTTCCCTGCAGCGTGTGCGTGTGTGTAGAGGGGGCGGTGGCTGACGGCTCCCATGGTTCCCGTCCCGGCACCGCGCTGTCTTCGAGGGGAGGCACGGGGAGAGGGAGGGGCACAGAAGCCGTTGGAGAGGAGAACCCACCGCGGAACTCCTTGCACACTGGCTCGCCCCACCCGGAGACCCGCCTGCCCATCGTGGGCCGCATGTCGCCCCCCAGTCCCCCACCCCCGAGGGCAGGGTGCCTGCTCTTTCAACAGCACAGGGTCTCACATGAAGGAGACCCAGTGGGGACTGTCAGCCCCCGACTCCTGATGCTGTGTTTGGGGAGAATGAACCCCCTTGACTGGGCGATGGGACCCTGTGAGGAAAGAGGTGGCGGCCCCATCCAAGTCGGGGCCTGGCTGAGATATGAGGAAACAGGAGCCAAGGGCAGGGCCTGGAGGCCAGGCCAACGGGAGGGGCACCCCCAGCCTTGGCCGGGCTCTCCAACGGTGACATTGTTGCTTTAGGGGACCTGGGACAAGTGACTGAATGTAATGGGAGTCTAAACTGGACCCTGAATGGGGCTTAAAGAAGGTGTGAAGGATGTTACTGAGACAGTGACAGTCATTGGAAGACAAACTCTGTGTCAGGATATCCTGCTCGATCCATTTAAATCCCTGAGATCTGTGACCTTTACGTGGCTACGCAGGATTGTTAGAGCAGCTGCGTGCGGATATATCTGGGGCACAATTCAGTCTGCAGCCAACTTGCAAGTGGTTCCAGCAAACACACAGGTGTGCACACAGGCAGGCACAGCACACACACAAACATATGCACGTGCACAGCACAAATATATTCACACACTAGCATGTGAACACACATGCACCCATATGCCCATGCACACACTAATGTGTGCAAGTTCACATACCTATGCACATGCACAGCATATGTATGCAAACAGGCACACGCACACGCATAGCACACACACAGGGAATAAAGTGAATCCGTAAAGCATTAATTCCTGAACACAAGTGAAGCTGACATGTATTTTTCCCTTTTCTTAGCCTTGATGTTTTCCACAACAAAAAGTTTAAGAAAAAAGTTAATGGCAAATGACTTTTGATTCATAGGACTTTCTGATTTTATTCCACAAATATTATGACAGTAGAAATGAATGTAGCTATTACATGTGTCCACTAATGGATGAATGGAGAAGAAAAACACGGTCCATCAATACAAGGGAATGCTATTCAGCCTAAAAAGGAAGTCAATTCTGACACAGGATGCAGCAGGGATGAACCTTGTGGGCATTATGCTCAGTGATGTAAGCTAGACACAAAAAAACAAACAGTGCTTGATCCACTCATACAAGGCCCCTGGAGCAGTCGGAAATATAGAGACATAAAGTAGGATGTTGAGTGCCAGAGGCTGAGGGAGGGACCATGGGGAGTGAGTGTTTAATGGAGACTGTTTCAATTTTGCAAGATGAAAAAGTTCTGGAGGATGATGGTGGTCAGGTTTGCACAACAGTGTGAATTACTTCCTGACCCTGAAATGTGCACTTAAAAATGGTTAAGATAGTACATTTTATGTTATGTGTACCAGACCACAATTTTTAAAACTTTTTAAAAAACAACAGAAAGTAGTCCATGAATACCACAAGATGCACAACTTCACTAACAACAGAGGGATTAAAGCCATAAGCAAAATACTGTGCATACACCTACCAGAATGGCAGACATGAAAGACATAGTATCAAATATCAGCAGGATGTGGAGCAATGGAAAGCCTGGTACGCAACGGGGAGATGCAACCACTTCTGAAGCAATCGGGCCTCAGATAGCGATGTCCGTGCACAGAGACCCACAGTGCTCCTCCCAGTTGAACACAAACCCAGCAGGCCTGCACCAGGACACACGGACATGGACTTGCAGCCACAGGAGCCAAACCTGAAGGAACCTGAAGGCCATCACAGACGGATGCAGAAATGAACCATGCACGCTCCTATGAAGGAATATTCCACAGCAATGGAGTACATTTTGTTTAAAGGTGGTAAAAGTATAAAAATTATTTTTAAAAAAAAACTATATTTACAAGATGAAAGAATCTATAATTCTGGCACCTAGGGATTGTCGAATGCTCCCAAAAATAGATTGCTGTGGAAATGTTTATTATAGGGAAATTGACTTATTCTCTGGGAAGGACGGGGTGAATGGGCCTGCTACATTTTGTACATTGAAGACATGTACAGCTTTTGATTCTACTTCCGTTAAATCAAGTGGAGCTTCACTGGATTTCTGCTACTGCGGAGATAATCAAATACTGGGTAGGGGTCAGGAGAAAATTAGTCCTAGGTGTTCTTGTGTAATAATTACTGTTGAAAGTGTAAATGATCCCTTTACCAGTAAGACTGAGAATAGAATAACTGCTACATTACTTCATATGAGATGATCGTCTGCGCTATTGTTCCTAGAGCTCCAGTGAGTGAGTATTTTGAATGTGAAGTTCATCCAGATCTGAGGATGGAATAAATGGCTAGGTGTGATATGGCTAATAGAAATAATATGCCTACATTTATATTAATTAGTGGATAAGATATGGGAACAGGAATTCATGTTGTGAGAGCCAGGGTTAAGGCTAGCATTGGGGCAATAATATATAAATTGATGATGTTGATGGACATAGTGGTTCTTTAATAAGTAATTTGAATGCCTCAGCAATGGGTTGTAAACATCCATGGGGGCTGATGATTTTTGGCCCTTTCTGGATATGTATATAGCCTAGGATTTTCCATTTAGTTAATATGAGGAATGCTATGGTGAATTAAATTGGGTAATTTGTGAAAGAATGCTGATTATAAACATATTCTTAGGAAGAGGACTTGAACCAGTGCAGAAAAAGTTTCAGTTTTACATAATTACCGGGCACTGCCAGCATAACGAACCCTGTTCTACAGTAGGGTATGTATAAATTAATTGAATGTAGATTATATCATCATTTAGTTTGAAGACATTTTGTAAAGTAAGCCGTATTGCTCTTGTCCTTTCATACTGGAAGAAATCTGCAATAGACAGAAACCAACCAGGATGACTCCAGTCTGAACTCAGATCACGTGAGACTTTAATCGTTGAACAAACAGACAATTAATAGCAGTTATACCGTTGAAAGGTCGTGATCCAGCATCAAGGTCATAAACCATATTGCCCATATGAACTCCAGAATACAATTACACTGTTATCCCTAGTAAAACTTGTTCCATTGACCAGTGTTTTAGAAGAACAGGTGATAAAGCATTTTGACTAGCTGGCCTAAATTTTAATCACTCAGAAGTGGTTTTATTCTCCAAAAGATAAATGGCGCACGGGCTCAAGACACACCGGCTTCAGTAGTTGCGGCGTGCAGACTCAGTAGTTGTGGCCCACTGGCTTAGTTGTTCCGTGGCACGTGAGATCTTCCCGGACCGGGGATCGAACCGGGTCCCCTGCATTGGCAGGCGAATTCTTAATCACTGCATCACCAGGGAAGTCCCAGATTCGCAGTCTCCCTTTTAATATACCTTAAGCCCAAAGAATCCATGGAAAATTGTTAGAGAAAATAAGGCAATAAAATATTGTAAGGACTATAACAGAAGCATATAGTATACAGTTCATATAGACACACCCCAAGCAGTTACAAAGTATATTAAAAGGGAGGCTGCAATTTTAAAAGAATAAGAAAACTTTCACCCACAAACTCCCAATCTTTCCTGAAACGTTGCAATCTGAACCCCTATTGTAGGAAGCAGAAGATTCCAGGAGACATTCTACAAATGAAGGACTCCAAACCCTGTGGTTGGATAAGGAATTCTGGAAGGAAGGTATCCTCACCCAAGGAGAGCAGGTTCCTATACTTGTCTAACATCACATCCCTGTACAATTCCCGTTGATCTTGCTCGAGGCATTCTCACTCCTCTTGACAGAAATCTATGGCCACATCCTGGGATGTCAGCAGTCCCTGAAATTCAACGTACACATGCCATGTGGCCACTGGAAGAGTTCATAATATGACCCAAGAAGAAAACAGCAAGTTAAGGGAAGGTTTTAATTTAGAAGAGTGTCTTCAATTCTCCACTAATACATATATATATATTTTTTACAAAGTAACTTTCTCTACCTTATTTCTAACTACAAGAAAAGAGTATGGCATGTGATCCACAAAACCAGTATAGAGACTATACTTGTCTGGAAAAGAAATGATAAAATGATGGTTTCAACACAGGCATATGCATTTTTGAGTGTTTTATTTATATCAAACTGGATAAAATGTGTGTATTTCTCATAGAGAAAAGACCTGTCGAGGTAGAAATGTACCTTTCAACTATTCATGGGTACACGAGTACACTGGGGAGATTGTAAACGTGCAGATTGTGATTCAGTAGGTCCGGTGGGCCTGAGTTCTATTTTTTTAACAAGCTCATTTTTAACTAGTGACGCCACAGTCTCTGATTCATTAACCACAACTGTGAATATCAGAGACATAATTAGAAAGGTAAAAATTCATATTTAATTTTGAACTTAAAGTGTTTTGTGGATTTTACACCTTTAATAGAATAGTGAGCACAGCAGCAACAATCATTTGTGAGTATTTACTATAGACTGTGTATCTTTCTAATGTTTTTGTGTAGGATTCCAGGAAAAAGGCCTGGGCTGCGGCCACAGTGGGCGTGGCCCCCAGGCCGGGCCGCCCCTCCAGGACCCCCGACGGGGCCCTGCGCTCCTGGCGGCTCCCTCCCCCGCCGCCCCGCTCCCTCCCGGAAGGCCTCGGGGCAGAGCGGTCCCACCCACTGCGCGCTGAACAGAGCCCGCGTTTCCTCAGACCTGGAACTCCCGGCTCGGGCGGGGTCTCTTCCCTCCGCCTTCACGGAACTGCCCCGGAGCCCGAGGGGAGGGCGACCTCACTGAGGCTGCCGGCTCTGGAGGTGCCCCGGCGGCCGAAGCCATGACAGTCGCGGGGTCGGCGGGCCGGGTAAGTGGGCGCCGACCCTCCGCCTGGTCCGGTGCCCGGGCGGCAGCACAAGACCAGCTTCTGAGGGGCAGGGGTTCGCTGCCACCCGCCGCTGCTGTGCAGAAAGAGCGGCCTCCAGCGTCTGGTCCCCGGGAACTTCGGTCCGTCCTCTCGCCCCTGCCCTCGGCCTGGCTCGCGAGGCCTGGTGGGCGTGGGGAGGGGGTCGGCTGAGCGTCCTGAGGGGAAACGGGGTAAGGGAGGCGCAGGGTCCGGCTGCAGCGTCAGCGCCCCTCCTCCCGACTGTGGGGAAAGCGGCTGAAAACTCCTTCCGAGGCGCGCAGGCCCCGTATTCAGCCGAGTCCCTCTGCGCTCCTTCCTCCCTGAGCTAAAGTACCGGGGGGAGGGGACAGGGCAGGGGACTGGCGCAGGTAATGGGGACCATCCAAAGGTGATTGTTAACTAAGGAAAACCAGCTCTCCCAAGGTGAGGAATGCGGCGCTTTTCTTTGCCTGGTCTCACTGAAATCCTTCCTTTGATATGCACCTCAGCTCTCTGGGGCCTGCATTCTGTATTTGCATATCCTGAGTGCCTCAGGGCCCGCCGGCTCACATTGGAGGGCTGCAAGTGCTGAAGACTGTGACATCCTTTGTTTACTGATAGGGCAAAACTATTCCATTTCTCACAGGCTTGAGGGGCAGACAGTGGAAAAAAGTCAGAGAATCTCACTCGGCCTGTACTTTGGTTTACATATAGATAATATTTATACTTAACTGTGCTAATAGAGGTTCTCAAGTCCAATCAACTTGTACTACTGCCCTCTATGTATCAATTTCATCAATATCATAAGATAAATGCCTATAGAATTGACTTAATCCATTTAAATAGGATAATGATTTTTAAAGGAAACAATAGAAATATAACAACAAAACCTTTACCACTAAAGGCTGGGTCTGGAACACCCTAGATAAATGTTCCATTGTTAAAATGTTGAAAGATGTAGTCAATAGAAATATCAACAAAAATGACAAATAATAAGGGTAGCAGAATGTTGAAATGTTCTATCTTTATCATTAAAGTGGCAGAAAATCATTTATTAGTAGGCACTGGGGGCAGAAGATGCCTGATTTTATATCTGTGTCATATTTGTGCAGTTGTTTCAACAAGTAACTTAAAGACAAAATGGAAAAACAAGGAGGTTTGTGCCTGAGATCATGCTGATGTGAAACCAGGGATGGCCACCTTGTGCCAGGTGAGTTAAGTTTACCTGGCAGGTAGACCGCAGAGCTCCTGGGAAGCAAGGGTTGGAATTTTTCTGCTGGGTGCCCCTTAGGTTCTGTGACTTGACTGACTGTGAGTCATGTTTCGGGAAAGACCTGATCACAGGAAAAGGGTGGGAATAGAGTGATTTGGGGAGCAGCTAACAACATTCATCACAGCTCACGGCCTGAATGAGTTTTAAAGAAACAGGAAAACAAATGCTTCTTATGGAATCAGAGAATGTGAGGGCTGGACAATCCCAGAAAATGAGGAACACCCATCCCATTTTCCAGATGACAAAACAGAGGTCCAGCAAGGTGAAATCCCTCACCCAAGTTGCACCCGTCTCTCCTCCCCACTACGTGGTTCATGAGAGCAGGACTCTTCCTGTCTTGATCACTGCTGAACCCCAAAAAGGGCCAGGCGTCTAGCAGCTGCTCCAAAAATTTGGGTTGACTGTAGGAACAATGCTATTTCTTTCTTTCTCACTCTTATTCAGGATTGTGCCAAGAACTCCCCAGGTTGCAATGTAATTCGAGAAATGTAAATATTGAGTTTTGTTGTGATGAGGACTTAGGCTTTGAAGGTAACAGACTTGGTTCAGATCTTGGTTCTGCCACTCCATAGCTGTTTGGCTTTGGTAAAATTACTAAACCTCTCTGAGATTATTTCCTCCTTTGTAAAGTGGGGATAAATCTATCTGAGCCAGCAGAGCACCTGCATGAGAGATGTGCACTAAATATTGGTCTTTCTCACTCTCCTACGCCATCTCTCTGTTCTTCCCAGAGAAGCTGTACAGAAGGATATAGTACTTTTGTTTAAAATAGTTAACTAATTAATTAATTAATTTGTTTTTGGCTGCGTTGGGTCTTCGTTGCTATGGGCAGGCTTTCTCTAGTTGCGGCAAGCGGGGGCTACTCTTTGTTGCGGTGCGCCGGCTTCTCATTGCGGTGGCTTCTCTTGCTAGCCTTAACCCCAATGCTAGCCTTAACCCTGGCTCTCACAACATGAATTCCTCTTCCCATATCTTATGCACTAATTAATATAAATGTAGGCATATTATTTCTGTTAGCCATATCACACCTAGCCATTTATTCCATCCTCAGATCTGGATGAACTTCACATTCAAAATACTCACTCACTGGAGCTCTAGGAACAATAGCACAGACAATCATCTCATATGAAGTAATGTAGCAGTTATTCTATTCTCAGTCTTACTGATAAATGGATCATTTACACTTTCAACAGTAATTATTGCACAAGAACACCTATGACTAATTTTCTCCTGACCCCTACCCAGAATTTGATTATCTCCGCAGTAGGAGAAATCCAATGAAGCCCCACTTGATTTAACGGAAGTAGCATCAAAACCCGTATATGTCTTCAATGTAGAAAATGTAGCAGGCCCATTCACCCCGTCCCTCCTAGAGAATATGTCAATTTCCCTGTAATAAACATTTCCACAGCAATCTATTTTTAGGAGCATTCGACAATCCCTAGGTGCCAGAATTATATACAGCCCAAGTCATCATTAAAACACATCTAACAATCTCCTTTCTATGAATTTGAGCCTCCTACCTACAATTTTGATATGATCAAGGCATACATCTCTTATGAAAAGTTTTTTTACGACTAACATTAACCCTATGTATATGAGAGTTTTCACTACTTGTCATCATACCAGGCAACCCACCACAAATTTAAGAAATATGTCTGACAAAAGAGTTACTTTGATAGAGTAAATCACAGAGGTTTCAATGCTCTTATTCCTGGAATTGAATTCTTCCTAATAATTTTACATTCTCCATGCTACCTACCACATTACACCACATGCTATATAGTAAAGTTCTCTAAGTAAGCTTCAGGCCCATACCCCCAAAATATTTTTGTATATCCTTCCTGTGCTAATAAACTCTCATTGTTTTTACCATCATTCTACTGATCATTTTCTCAGGAAATATAATTGTATAACAAGCTCACACTGGTTAATGGTATCCCCATTCTAATAAAAAACATGAACCCATAAGCTACAGAAGCATCCAACAAATATTTCCTAAAACAGTCCACCACATCAATACTACTTATAAAGGCTATTATCATTAATCTAATATACTCTGGTCAAAGAGCACAATGAATAACAAGAATCTTTAATACAGCAGCATCCACCCTCATGACAATCGCCCTTGTCACAAAAGTAGGACTTTCCCCATTTCACTTCTGAGTGCCTGAAGTCACACGAGGCATCCCATGAACAGCGGACCTGATGCTATCAACATGACAAATTTGCACCCCTATCAGTTTTATACCACATGTCACCATCCATCAACCTAAATATACTATTAATCATAGTGATATTATAAATCATAGCTGGAGGCTGAGGCAGACTTCGCCATACTCACCTGGAAAATATTACACCCTCCTCATCAATTGCCCATATAGGATGAATAACAGCTATTATAATGTATATTCAGATTATAACAATCCTAAACATACTAATTTATATCATAACAACACTATCTTCTTCTTATTTATGCCCAGATCATGTACTACAAGAGTATCATTATCACACACATGAGATAAAACACCTCCCATCACAATCATTTTCCTCACCATTATAGTATCATTAGGACATCGCCCATCACTATCAGGCTTTCTACCCAAATGAATAATTATCCAAGAGATAACAAAACGACAACATCATTCTACCAACACTAATAGCCATCATAGCAGTCCTCAGCATATATGTCTACTTGCAGCTAACATACTCCACATCACTAACTATATTCCCTTCATTAAACAACACAAACACAAAACAATTTGAACATACAAAGCAATAACCTTCCTATCATTACCAATCATAATACCCACACGATTACTACACACAACACCCATTCTATCGGTGCTGTACTAGGAATTTAGGTTAGTTCAGACCAAGAGCTTTCAAAAACCTAAACAAGTGAAATTTACTTAATTCCTAAAAATAAGGATTGCAAGACTTTATTCTACATCAATTGAATGTAAAGCAAACACTGTATTGAAGCCAAATCTTTACGAGATTGATGAGTTTTAACCCCAGGAAACTTTAGTTAACAGGCAAATCCTCTAGTCAACTGGCTTCAGTCTACTTCTCCTTCATTTGAGATAGAAAAAAAGAAAAAAAAAAAGGCAGGAAAATCACTGGCAGAATTGAAGCTGCTTCTCTGAAGTTACAATTCAATTTGTTGATTCACCACAGGGTTTGCCAGAAAGAGGGCTCAATCTCTGTCTTTAGATTTACAGTCTAATGCTAACTCAGTCATTTTACCTCTGTTCATACACTGCTGATTATTTTCAACAAATCACAAAGATATCGGCATTTTATATTCAGTATTTGGTGCTTGAGCTGGAGTAGCAGGCAGCACCTTAATTATATTAATCCAGGCTGAGCTATGCTGACCTGGACCGCTACTTGGAGATGCCCAGATCTGTAAGGTTGTCATAACAGTCCCTGCACTTGTAATAATTTTCTTTATAGCTGTACCCGTTATGATTGCAGGCTTTGAAAACTGACTTGGGCCACTAATAACTCGGACACCTGAAGTAGCATTTCCCCCAATAAATCATATAAACTTTTGACTACTTCCCCCATCATTCTTACTCTTACTCATATCACCAATAGTAGAAGCTGGTTCTGGTACCAGTGGAACCGTGTATTCAGCTCTAGCCTGCAATCTGGCCCATGCAGTAGCCTCTGTCGACCTAACTCTTTTCTCCTTACATTTAGCAGGTGTCTCCTCAATTCTTGGTATTATTACTTTTATTACTATAGTCTTTAATACAAAACCAGCAGTCATATCCCAATACCAAACACCATTATTTGTTTAATCTTCCCCAACTATAGCCATATTACTATAATTACCAATCTCAGTCCAAGCAGCCAGAATTGCCATGCTGTTAAGAGATAGAAATCTAAACACTACTTTCTTTGACCCTGCAGGAGGAGACCGAATCCTATACCAACACCTCTTTTGATACTTTGCTCACCCTGAAGTCTGTATTCATGGCCTAACAGGGTTTGTTATAAACTAACATATCATTACATACTATTTAGGACAAAAATTGCCTCTCAGCTATCTGGGAATAGTATGAGTCACGTCCACTGGTTTTTTAGGAGTTCTCTTGTGGGCCCATCATATGTTTACCTTAGGGATAGCTGTGGACTCAGGAGCATACTTTGCATCAGCTACCGTAATTACTTCTATCCCTACAGGAGTAAAAGTATCTAGCTGATTAGAAACTCTTTACTTAATTTTTCTTTTTCTTTTCTTTTCTTTTTTTTTTTTGGCTGAGTTGGGTCTTGGTTGCTGCGCATGGGCTTTCTCTGGTTGCGGTGAGCGGCAGCTACTCTTCGTTGCGGTGTGCGGCCCTTTCATTGCAGTGGCTTCTCTTGTTGCAGAGCACGGCCTCTAGGCGCGTGGGCTTCAGTAGTTGTGGCTTGCGGGCTCTAGAGGACAGGCTCAGTAGTTGTGGCACACGGGCTTTTTGCTCCGCGGCATGTGGAATCTTCCCAGACAAGGGCTCGAACCCGTGTCCCCTGCATTGGCAGGCGAATTCTTAACCACTGCGTCACCAGGGAAGTCCCTGGTTAGCAACTGTTCACGGAGGTAATACTATATGACCTCCCACTATATTATGAGTTTTAGGCTTTAGTTTTTCTTTTTACAGTAGGTGGTTGGACAGGAATCATCTTAGCCAAATCATCCCCAGACATTGTCCTCCAGGATACAGACTATGTAGTAGCACACTTCCATGACCTAATGTCCATGGGAGCAGTCTTCACTATTATAGGAGGCTTCCTACACTGATTCCCACTATTCTCAGGTTATAGAGTTAACTCAGCATGAGCAAAAATTCACTTCACAAGTATATTTGTAGTAGTAAATATGACTTCCTGCAGCACTTTCGTGGCCTCTCAGGGATGTCACTACGTTAGTCTGAGTACCCTGAGGCACACACAACATGAAATATTTTGTCTTTAGGCTCATTCATCTCATTAGCAGCGGTAATGGTAATAATCTTCATACTTTGAAAAGCATTTGTGTCTAAACAAGAAGTCTTAGTAGTGGAAATTGCTACTCCTAACCTAGAATGGTTACACGGATGTCCTCCACCATATCCTATGTTTCAAGATCCTACCTATGTAAATGTAAAATAAGGAAGGACTCAAGTCCTTTTCAACCAGTTTCAAGCCAACACCATAACAATTATGTCTTCCTCAATAAATGAGATAAAAGTAAAAAGTGATGTAGCTTTGTCAAAGTTAAATGATAGGCTAAAATCCTGTATATCACTAAGGCATATCAATTTCATCTAGGCTCTCAAGATACAACATCACCGATTATGGAAGAACTTTTACATTTTCTTCATCACACATTAATAGTGATTTTTAAAATAAGTTCTCTAGTCCTCTATATCATTTCACTAATATTGATATCTAAACTCATATGCATACAATAGATGCACAGGTAGAGAAAATGTGAACAATTTACTAGCTATTATTGTAATCTTAATTGCCCTATCATCATTGTGAATCCTTTACATGATACATGAAATCAATAACTCTTCCCAAACCATAAAAATCTATGGGTCAGTAATGATACTGAAGCTACAAATACACAGATTACGAAGATTTAAATGTTGACTCCTGTGTAATCCCCACATCAGAGCTAAAACCAGGAGAATAATGACTAATAGAAGTCAACAACCGAGTAGTTAGGGATAGTCATTGAATATTAGTTTCATCTGAAATTGTTGTACACTCCGGAGTTGTTCCTTCTCAGGCCTAAAAGGAGCTGCTATCCCAGGACGCCTAACTTGAAGAATCCTAATATCAACAGGACCAGGCCTATGTTGTGGACAAGAGAGCTCGTTTTCCTGAGTTCAAAGACAGGACAGAGGGATATGGCTGAGATATGGGGTGAATCTGGAGCCCATGGGTATGCACTCTCCAAGCTCCAGTATAGGAATGGGGCCTCTAGGGTCCCAGGCCACCCACCACGCCCTCTGGAGCAGGATCTGGGCAACATTCCCTGTCAGTGATGAGGCAGCCCTAGCACTTGTCACGCCCCGATGTCGTGTCCTAAGTGGGCCCCATGCTCTTGGGACCACACCCCACACTCTGCAGGTCCATGCTACAGGGTCCTTCGTGCCTCAGGAGTAGAGACCACACAGCAAGCAGTTCCCTCCGCAACCAGCAGGAGGAGGGGAGGAGAGCAGGGGCACCAGGGGAATCTCACTCAGACAACAACACCCCAGCAGTGCCAGCGGGGACAGTGATGATGCAGATGAGGCACAGACCAAGAGATGGGACCAGAGGACCCAAAAGGCAGCTGGTCAGGTCCTGGCTCACCTGCACCCTGGACACCTTTGTCCCGCATACACCCCCTTCCTCATACACCCTCTCCTTAAAGGCAGATTCTTCAGATGCAAACAGGCTTCAGACTGAAAGTCAGCTCTTCCAAAATGACCCGTCAGCAAACACTGCAGGATTGCACTCCAGTGGGTGCCCTGGAGTCGACAACTCAGGGACTGAAGTGGATATCGGTGCCAGGGGCAGTGGGAGGGAATGGGGAATGAGACTTTCATGGTTGTGCAATTTTGGCTTTGCAAGAGGAAAAGTTCTAGGGATGGTGGTGATGGCTCCACGAGAAAGTGAATCTATCTGATGCCTCAGAAACGTGCACTTAAAATGGTGATGATGGTAAAGGGTATGTGACGTGTGTTTTATTTCACTTAAAATAAATTCTTAAAATAATGTCTTGTTAATTGAGATTCCATTTCGACTCCCCTTCATCACAAATGTCGGAGGCCCAGACACAGTCCCCTACCTTAGGGGCCATCACGGTACCCTCACAGAGCACGTAGGAGACCATTCTTAGGGGGGGCTAGTCTGTGCTCACCTGACCTCTGTCCAGGGGGTCCCAGGCAGTGGTGACCCCCATGGATTAGACACATGATATGCTATAGTCTTAAAACGATACCACCAAGTGTTGTCACTCACTGGAACACAGAGCAGCAACCCACTCAAACATGCCTGACCTCATATGATTGTGACAAGATGAAGAGAAGAAAAGGAACCACAGGTTAATCAGGACAACACCCTTAATGCAGAGGTTGGAAATCTCAAAGGGGACAGGACACACTGCAGGCAAAGAGCGCATATGCGGTCTCCCCATCCATGTGATCCTGACCCATGCAGGTATGGTGAGACCCACACAGTCCCCTCACCCTATACCTGGGGCCACACATCCACACTCACCAGGGTGACCCACCTCCCCAGACCCCTCCACCTGGGTCACATGTCCACAGTCCCAGGGTGACCTCACCTCCCCAGACCCTGCACCTGGGGTCACACGTCCCCTTGGTCAGGACACCATGGCTCTGCAGAGGGCTTCCCCAATGTGGAAACAAGCTGGGTCCCTGGGACCTCCTGGGATGGGAAAAAGTGTCAGGTGGGTCTCCTTTCCCCACACTTGTCCCAGAGGAGTCCTCCTCTTCTCACTTTGGTTCTGTGTGATTTTAACTGTTTTTACAGCTTTCATACTAGAGTTGAACACACGACCCTGGTGCTGGCATGCTCAGTCCTTTCTCGTCTCACTTACATGTTGAGAAAACTCACAGGACAGCAGGGCTGAAAGCCGAGGGGCAGCTCTGGACTCTGCTGAGTAGGGACGGTAGACTGGAGGGAGAGCTCAGCAGCAGCCTCAGCTGTCACCCATCGGCCTTTTGCCCGATCTGCGTGCCCTGCAATCAATTCAGCAGCTAAACCTGCTTCCCTATGCACCATGCACGTGCTGGTAAATTGGAATTATTGCCAGGTAGTCCTCCTGAGGATTCTCCACGAGCCCCAGGGAAGGTGAACCTTGCAGGGATTAAGACTAAGGCCCCGACCATAGCACTGACCCTTGGGAGGACCAGGTCACCACACTCAGAAGAGAGGCTGTTACGTAGACAAGCCCACCTCAGCTCCAGACCCCAGACATCTAAGCACTGACATTCAGATGCAGGCACGGAGCTTCCCAGTACTGAGGCCAGGCCGGGTCTCTACCCAGGTCCCCATAGTCCTAGCGTACACAGAACATGGTCAGGTCTAAATCTTCTTATTGTAGACAACACATGGTCAGCTCTAAACATAATCAGTAGACAGGACATGCAGAGGTCTAAATCTACCATGTAGACACAACTTGATCATGTTTAAACTAGCTTAGGGCTGATCTCATAGGAGGTACAGATCACACACATGGGTCTCTCATCTTTGGACACCCACATCAGTAAACTGAACAAAATCTTTGTCATTAAACATTTCAACAGGCAAAACAGAAATGTTCCCAATTTCTCTGGCCACCTGATGGTCAGGATCCACGGGCGAGCCACGAACTTCTTAGAGTGCAGCCCAGTCTGATGCCAGGACAGACAAGAAGTGGCCTGATTCCAGCCTCCCAGGCTTCCAGAAGGAGGCGGCCACACTGGAAGCCCAGGCAGGAGAGTCCTGCATGGTCCGGGCCGGGAGATCCGGTCTGTCCATTCGGCGGGCCGATTCCGGGCGGGGCGCTCAGGGCCGCTGAGAGCCCTGCACTCAGGTCCTGCTTCCCTGCAGCGTGTGCGTGTGTGTAGAGGGGGCGGTGGCTGACGGCTCCCATGGTTCCCGTCCCGGCACCGCGCTGTCTTCGAGGGGAGGCACGGGGAGAGGGAGGGGCACAGAAGCCGTTGGAGAGGAGAACCCACCGCGGAACTCCTTGCACACTGGCTCGCCCCACCCGGAGACCCGCCTGCCCATCGTGGGCCGCATGTCGCCCCCCAGTCCCCCACCCCCGAGGGCAGGGTGCCTGCTCTTTCAACAGCACAGGGTCTCACATGAAGGAGACCCAGTGGGGACTGTCAGCCCCCGACTCCTGATGCTGTGTTTGGGGAGAATGAACCCCCTTGACTGGGCGATGGGACCCTGTGAGGAAAGAGGTGGCGGCCCCATCCAAGTCGGGGCCTGGCTGAGATATGAGGAAACAGGAGCCAAGGGCAGGGCCTGGAGGCCAGGCCAACGGGAGGGGCACCCCCAGCCTTGGCCGCGCTCTCCAACGGTGACATTGTTGCTTTAGGGGACCTGGGACAAGTGACTGAATGTAATGGGAGTCTAAACTGGACCCTGAATGGGGCTTAAAGAAGGTGTGAAGGATGTTACTGAGACAGTGACAGTCATTGGAAGACAAACTCTGTGTCAGGATATCCTGCTCGATCCATTTAAATCCCTGAGATCTGTGACCTTTACGTGGCTACGCAGGATTGTTACAGCAGCTGCGTGCGGATATATCTGGGGCACAATTCAGTCTGCAGCCAACTTGCAAGTGGTTCCAGCAAACACACAGGTGTGCACACAGGCAGGCACAGCACACACACAAACATATGCACGTGCACAGCACAAATATATTCACACACTAGCATGTGAACACACATGCACCCATATGCCCATGCACACACTAATGTGTGCAAGTTCACATACCTATGCACATGCACAGCATATGTATGCAAACAGGCACACGCACACGCATAGCACACACACAGGGAATAAAGTGAATCCGTAAAGCATTAATTCCTGAACACAAGTGAAGCTGACATGTCTTTTTCCCTTTTCTTAGCCTTGATGTTTTCCACAACAAAAAGTTTAAGAAAAAAGTTAATGGCAAATGACTTTTGATTCATAGGACTTTCTGATTTTATTCCACAAATATTATGACAGTAGAAATGAATGTAGCTATTACATGTGTCCACTAATGGATGAATGGAGAAGAAAAACACGGTCCATCAATACAAGGGAATGCTATTCAGCCTAAAAAGGAAGTCAATTCTGACACAGGATGCAGCAGGGATGAACCTTGTGGGCATTATGCTCAGTGATGTAAGCTAGACACAAAAAAACAAACAGTGCTTGATCCACTCATACAAGGCCCCTGGAGCAGTCGGAAATATAGAGACATAAAGTAGGATGTTGAGTGCCAGAGGCTGAGGGAGGGACCATGGGGAGTGAGTGTTTAATGGAGACTGTTTCAATTTTGCAAGATGAAAAAGTTCTGGAGGATGATGGTGGTCAGGTTTGCACAACAGTGTGAATTACTTCCTGACCCTGAAATGTGCACTTAAAAATGGTTAAGATAGTACATTTTATGTTATGTGTACCAGACCACAATTTTTAAAACTTTTTAAAAAACAACAGAAAGTAGTCCATGAATACCACAAGATGCACAACTTCACTAACAACAGAGGGATTAAAGCCATAAGCAAAATACTGTGCATACACCTACCAGAATGGCAGACATGAAAGACATAGTATCAAATATCAGCAGGATGTGGAGCAATGGAAAGCCTGGTACGCAACGGGGAGATGCAACCACTTCTGAAGCAATCGGGCCTCAGATAGCGATGTCCGTGCACAGAGACCCACAGTGCTCCTCCCAGTTGAACACAAACCCAGCAGGCCTGCACCAGGACACACGGACATGGACTTGCAGCCACAGGAGCCAAACCTGAAGGAACCTGAAGGCCATCACAGACGGATGCAGAAATGAACCATGCACGCTCCTATGAAGGAATATTCCACAGCAATGGAGTACATTTTGTTTAAAGGTGGTAAAAGTATAAAAATTATTTTTAAAAAAAAACTATATTTACAAGATGAAAGAATCTATAATTCTGGCACCTAGGGATTGTCGAATGCTCCCAAAAATAGATTGCTGTGGAAATGTTTATTATAGGGAAATTGACTTATTCTCTGGGAAGGACGGGGTGAATGGGCCTGCTACATTTTGTACATTGAAGACATGTACAGGTTTTGATTCTACTTCCGTTAAATCAAGTGGAGCTTCACTGGATTTCTGCTACTGCGGAGATAATCAAATACTGGGTAGGGGTCAGGAGAAAATTAGTCCTAGGTGTTCTTGTGTAATAATTACTGTTGAAAGTGTAAATGATCCCTTTACCAGTAAGACTGAGAATAGAATAACTGCTACATTACTTCATATGAGATGATCGTCTGCGCTATTGTTCCTAGAGCTCCAGTGAGTGAGTATTTTGAATGTGAAGTTCATCCAGATCTGAGGATGGAATAAATGGCTAGGTGTGATATGGCTAATAGAAATAATATGCCTACATTTATATTAATTAGTGGATAAGATATGGGAACAGGAATTCATGTTGTGAGAGCCAGGGTTAAGGCTAGCATTGGGGCAATAATATATAAATTGATGATGTTGATGGACATAGTGGTTCTTTAATAAGTAATTTGAATGCCTCAGCAATGGGTTGTAAACATCCATGGGGGCTGATGATTTTTGGCCCTTTCTGGATATGTATATAGCCTAGGATTTTCCATTTAGTTAATATGAGGAATGCTATGGTGAATTAAATTGGGTAATTTGTGAAAGAATGCTGATTATAAACATATTCTTAGGAAGAGGACTTGAACCAGTGCAGAAAAAGTTTCAGTTTTACATAATTACCGGGCACTGCCAGCATAACGAACCCTGTTCTACAGTAGGGTATGTATAAATTAATTGAATGTAGATTATATCATCATTTAGTTTGAAGACATTTTGTAAAGTAAGCCGTATTGCTCTTGTCCTTTCATACTGGAAGAAATCTGCAATAGACAGAAACCAACCAGGATGACTCCAGTCTGAACTCAGATCACGTGAGACTTTAATCGTTGAACAAACAGACAATTAATAGCAGTTATACCGTTGAAAGGTCGTGATCCAGCATCAAGGTCATAAACCATATTGCCCATATGAACTGCAGAATACAATTACACTGTTATCCCTAGTAAAACTTGTTCCATTGACCAGTGTTTTAGAAGAACAGGTGATAAAGCATTTTGACTAGCTGGCCTAAATTTTAATCACTCAGAAGTGGTTTTATTCTCCAAAAGATAAATGGCGCACGGGCTCAAGACACACCGGCTTCAGTAGTTGCGGCGTGCAGACTCAGTAGTTGTGGCCCACTGGCTTAGTTGTTCCGTGGCACGTGAGATCTTCCCGGACCGGGGATCGAACCGGGTCCCCTGCATTGGCAGGCGAATTCTTAATGACTGCATCACCAGGGAAGTCCCAGATTCGCAGTCTCCCTTTTAATATACCTTAAGCCCAAAGAATCCATGGAAAATTGTTAGAGAAAATAAGGCAATAAAATATTGTAAGGACTATAACAGAAGCATATAGTATACAGTTCATATAGACACACCCCAAGCAGTTACAAAGTATATTAAAAGGGAGGCTGCAATTTTAAAAGAATAAGAAAACTTTCACCCACAAACTCCCAATCTTTCCTGAAACGTTGCAATCTGAACCCCTATTGTAGGAAGCAGAAGATTCCAGGAGACATTCTACAAATGAAGGACTCCAAACCCTGTGGTTGGATAAGAAATTCTGGAAGGAAGGTATCCTCACCCAAGGAGAGCAGGTTCCTATACTTGTCTAACATCACATCCCTGTACAATTCCCGTTGATCTTGCTCGAGGCATTCTCACTCCTCTTGACAGAAATCTATGGCCACATCCTGGGATGTCAGCAGTCCCTGAAATTCAACGTACACATGCCATGTGGCCACTGGAAGAGTTCATAATATGACCCAAGAAGAAAACAGCAAGTTAAGGGAAGGTTTTAATTTAGAAGAGTGTCTTCAATTCTCCACTAATACATATATATATATTTTTTACAAAGTAACTTTCTCTACCTTATTTCTAACTACAAGAAAAGAGTATGGCATGTGATCCACAAAACCAGTATAGAGACTATACTTGTCTGGAAAAGAAATGATAAAATGATGGTTTCAACACAGGCATATGCATTTTTGAGTGTTTTATTTATATCAAACTGGATAAAATGTGTGTATTTCTCATAGAGAAAAGACCTGTCGAGGTAGAAATGTACCTTTCAACTATTCATGGGTACACGAGTACACTGGGGAGATTGTAAACGTGCAGATTGTGATTCAGTAGGTCCGGTGGGCCTGAGTTCTATTTTTTTAACAAGCTCATTTTTAACTAGTGATGCCACAGTCTCTGATTCATTAACCACAACTGTGAATATCAGAGACATAATTAGAAAGGTAAAAATTCATATTTAATTTTGAACTTAAAGTGTTTTGTGGATTTTACACCTTTAATAGAATAGTGAGCACAGCAGCAACAATCATTTGTGAGTATTTACTATAGACTGTGTATCTTTCTAATGTTTTTGTGTAGGATTCCAGGAAAAAGGCCTGGGCTGCGGCCACAGTGGGCGTGGCCCCCAGGCCGGGCCGCCCCTCCAGGACCCCCGACGGGGCCCTGCGCTCCTGGCGGCTCCCTCCCCCGCCGCCCCGCTCCCTCCCGGAAGGCCTCGGGGCAGAGCGGTCCCACCCACTGCGCGCTGAACAGAGCCCGCGTTTCCTCAGACCTGGAACTCCCGGCTCGGGCGGGGTCTCTTCCCTCCGCCTTCACGGAACTGCCCCGGAGCCCGAGGGGAGGGCGACCTCACTGAGGCTGCCGGCTCTGGAGGTGCCCCGGCGGCCGAAGCCATGACAGTCGCGGGGACGGCGGGCCGGGTAAGTGGGCGCCGACCCTCCGCCTGGTCCTGTGCCCGGGCGGCAGCACAAGACCAGCTTCTGAGGGGCAGGGGTTCGCTGCCACCCGCCGCTGCTGTGCAGAAAGAGCGGCCTCCAGCGTCTGGTCCCCGGGAACTTCGGTCCGTCCTCTCGCCCCTGCCCTCGGCCTGGCTCGCGAGGCCTGGTGGGCGTGGGGAGGGGGTCGGCTGAGCGTCCTGAGGGGAAACGGGGTAAGGGAGGCGCAGGGTCCGGCTGCAGCGTCAGCGCCCCTCCTCCCGACTGTGGGGAAAGCGGCTGAAAACTCCTTCCGAGGCGCGCAGGCCCCGTATTCAGCCGAGTCCCTCTGCGCTCCTTCCTCCCTGAGCTAAAGTACCGGGGGGAGGGGGCAGGGCAGGGGACTGGCGCAGGTAATGGGGACCATCCAAAGGTGATTGTTAACTAAGGAAAACCAGCTCTCCCAAGGTGAGGAATGCGACGCTTTTCTTTGCCTGGTCTCACTGAAATCCTTCCTTTGATATGCACCTCAGCTCTCTGGGGCCTGCATTCTGTATTTGCATATCCTGAGTGCCTCAGGGCCCGCCGGCTCACATTGGAGGGCTGCAAGTGCTGAAGACTGTGACATCCTTTGTTTACTGATAGGGCAAGAACTATTCCATTTCTCACAGGCTTGAGGGGCAGACAGTGGAAAAAAGTCAGAGAATCTCACTCGGCCTGTACTTTGGTTTACATATAGATAATATGTATACTTAACTGTGCTAATAGAGGTTCTCAAGTCCAATCAACTTGTACTACTGCCCTCTATGTATCAATTTCATCAATATCATAAGATAAATGCCTATAGAATTGACTTAATCCATTTAAGTAGGATAATGATTTTTAAAGGAAACAATAGAAATATAACAACAAAACCTTTACCACTAAAGGCTGGGTCTGGAACACCCTAGATAAATGTTCCATTGTTAAAATGTTGAAAGATGTAGTCAATAGAAATATCAACAAAAATGACAAATAATAAGGGTAGCAGAATGTTGAAATGTTCTATCTTTATCATTAAAGTGGCAGAAAATCATTTATTAGTAGGCACTGGGGGCAGAAGATGCCTGATTTTATATCTGTGTCATATTTGTGCAGTTGTTTCAACAAGTAACTTAAAGACAAAATGGAAAAACAAGGAGGTTTGTGCCTGAGATCATGCTGATGTGAAACCAGGGATGGCCACCTTGTGCCAGGTGAGTTAAGTTTACCTGGCAGGTAGACCGCAGAGCTCCTGGGAAGCAAGGGTTGGAATTTTTCTGCTGGGTGCCCCTTAGGTTCTGTGACTTGACTGACTGTGAGTCATGTTTCGGGAAAGACCTGATCACAGGAAAAGGGTGGGAATAGAGTGATTTGGGGAGCAGCTAACAACATTCATCACAGCTCACGGCCTGAATGAGTTTTAAAGAAACAGGAAAACAAATGCTTCTTATGGAATCAGAGAATGTGAGGGCTGGACAATCCCAGAAAATGAGGAACACCCATCCCATTTTCCAGATGACAAAACAGAGGTCCAGCAAGGTGAAATCCCTCACCCAAGTTGCACCCGTCTCTCCTCCCCACTACGTGGTTCATGAGAGCAGGACTCTTCCTGTCTTGATCACTGCTGAACCCCAAAAAGGGCCAGGCGTCTAGCAGCTGCTCCAAAAATTTGGGTTGACTGTAGGAACAATGCTATTTCTTTCTTTCTCACTCTTATTCAGGATTGTGCCAAGAACTCCCCAGGTTGCAATGTAATTCGAGAAATGTAAATATTGAGTTTTGTTGTGATGAGGACTTAGGCTTTGAAGGTAACAGACTTGGTTCAGATCTTGGTTCTGCCACTCCATAGCTGTTTGGCTTTGGTAAAATTACTAAACCTCTCTGAGATTATTTCCTCCTTTGTAAAGTGGGGATAAATCTATCTGAGCCAGCAGAGCACCTGCATGAGAGATGTGCACTAAATATTGGTCTTTCTCACTCTCCTACGCCATCTCTCTGTTCTTCCCAGAGAAGCTGTACAGAAGGATATAGTACTTTTGTTTAAAATAGTTAACTAATTAATTAATTAATTTGTTTTTGGCTGCGTTGGGTCTTCGTTGCTATGGGCAGGCTTTCTCTAGTTGCGGCAAGCGGGGGCTACTCTTTGTTGCGGTGCGCGGGCTTCTCATTGCGGTGGCTTCTCTTGCTAGCCTTAACCCCAATGCTAGCCTTAACCCTGGCTCTCACAACATGAATTCCTCTTCCCATATCTTATGCACTAATTAATATAAATGTAGGCATATTATTTCTGTTAGCCATATCACACCTAGCCATTTATTCCATCCTCAGATCTGGATGAACTTCACATTCAAAATACTCACTCACTGGAGCTCTAGGAACAATAGCACAGACAATCATCTCATATGAAGTAATGTAGCAGTTATTCTATTCTCAGTCTTACTGATAAATGGATCATTTACACTTTCAACAGTAATTATTGCACAAGAACACCTATGACTAATTTTCTCCTGACCCCTACCCAGAATTTGATTATCTCCGCAGTAGGAGAAATCCAATGAAGCCCCACTTGATTTAACGGAAGTAGCATCAAAACCCGTATATGTCTTCAATGTAGAAAATGTAGCAGGCCCATTCACCCCGTCCCTCCTAGAGAATATGTCAATTTCCCTGTAATAAACATTTCCACAGCAATCTATTTTTAGGAGCATTCGACAATCCCTAGGTGCCAGAATTATATACAGCCCAAGTCATCATTAAAACACATCTAACAATCTCCTTTCTATGAATTTGAGCCTCCTACCTACAATTTTGATATGATCAAGGCATACATCTCTTATGAAAAGTTTTTTTACGACTAACATTAACCCTATGTATATGAGAGTTTTCACTACTTGTCATCATACCAGGCAACCCACCACAAATTTAAGAAATATGTCTGACAAAAGAGTTACTTTGATAGAGTAAATCACAGAGGTTTCAATGCTCTTATTCCTGGAATTGAATTCTTCCTAATAATTTTACATTCTCCATGCTACCTACCACATTACACCACATGCTATATAGTAAAGTTCTCTAAGTAAGCTTCAGGCCCATACCCCCAAAATATTTTTGTATATCCTTCCTGTGCTAATAAACTCTCATTGTTTTTACCATCATTCTACTGATCATTTTCTCAGGAAATATAATTGTATAACAAGCTCACACTGGTTAATGGTATCCCCATTCTAATAAAAAACATGAACCCATAAGCTACAGAAGCATCCAACAAATATTTCCTAAAACAGTCCACCACATCAATACTACTTATAAAGGCTATTATCATTAATCTAATATACTCTGGTCAAAGAGCACAATGAATAACAAGAATCTTTAATACAGCAGCATCCACCCTCATGACAATCGCCCTTGTCACAAAAGTAGGACTTTCCCCATTTCACTTCTGAGTGCCTGAAGTCACACGAGGCATCCCATGAACAGCGGACCTGATGCTATCAACATGACAAATTTGCACCCCTATCAGTTTTATACCACATGTCACCATCCATCAACCTAAATATACTATTAATCATAGTGATATTATAAATCATAGCTGGAGGCTGAGGCAGACTTCGCCATACTCACCTGGAAAATATTACACCCTCCTCATCAATTGCCCATATAGGATGAATAACAGCTATTATAATGTATATTCAGATTATAACAATCCTAAACATACTAATTTATATCATAACAACACTATCTTCTTCTTATTTATGCCCAGATCATGTACTACAAGAGTATCATTATCACACACATGAGATAAAACACCTCCCATCACAATCATTTTCCTCACCATTATAGTATCATTAGGACATCGCCCATCACTATCAGGCTTTCTACCCAAATGAATAATTATCCAAGAGATAACAAAACGACAACATCATTCTACCAACACTAATAGCCATCATAGCAGTCCTCAGCATATATGTCTACTTGCAGCTAACATACTCCACATCACTAACTATATTCCCTTCATTAAACAACACAAACACAAAACAATTTGAACATACAAAGCAATAACCTTCCTATCATTACCAATCATAATACCCACACGATTACTACACACAACACCCATTCTATCGGTGCTGTACTAGGAATTTAGGTTAGTTCAGACCAAGAGCTTTCAAAAACCTAAACAAGTGAAATTTACTTAATTCCTAAAAATAAGGATTGCAAGACTTTATTCTACATCAATTGAATGTAAAGCAAACACTGTATTGAAGCCAAATCTTTACGAGATTGATGAGTTTTAACCCCAGGAAACTTTAGTTAACAGGCAAATCCTCTAGTCAACTGGCTTCAGTCTACTTCTCCTTCATTTGAGATAGAAAAAAAGAAAAAAAAAAAGGCAGGAAAATCACTGGCAGAATTGAAGCTGCTTCTCTGAAGTTACAATTCAATTTGTTGATTCACCACAGGGTTTGCCAGAAAGAGGGCTCAATCTCTGTCTTTAGATTTACAGTCTAATGCTAACTCAGTCATTTTACCTCTGTTCATACACTGCTGATTATTTTCAACAAATCACAAAGATATCGGCATTTTATATTCAGTATTTGGTGCTTGAGCTGGAGTAGCAGGCAGCACCTTAATTATATTAATCCAGGCTGAGCTATGCTGACCTGGACCGCTACTTGGAGATGCCCAGATCTGTAAGGTTGTCATAACAGTCCCTGCACTTGTAATAATTTTCTTTATAGCTGTACCCGTTATGATTGCAGGCTTTGAAAACTGACTTGGGCCACTAATAACTCGGACACCTGAAGTAGCATTTCCCCCAATAAATCATATAAACTTTTGACTACTTCCCCCATCATTCTTACTCTTACTCATATCACCAATAGTAGAAGCTGGTTCTGGTACCAGTGGAACCGTGTATTCAGCTCTAGCCTGCAATCTGGCCCATGCAGTAGCCTCTGTCGACCTAACTCTTTTCTCCTTACATTTAGCAGGTGTCTCCTCAATTCTTGGTATTATTACTTTTATTACTATAGTCTTTAATACAAAACCAGCAGTCATATCCCAATACCAAACACCATTATTTGTTTAATCTTCCCCAACTATAGCCATATTACTATAATTACCAATCTCAGTCCAAGCAGCCAGAATTGCCATGCTGTTAAGAGATAGAAATCTAAACACTACTTTCTTTGACCCTGCAGGAGGAGACCGAATCCTATACCAACACCTCTTTTGATACTTTGCTCACCCTGAAGTCTGTATTCATGGCCTAACAGGGTTTGTTATAAACTAACATATCATTACATACTATTTAGGACAAAAATTGCCTCTCAGCTATCTGGGAATAGTATGAGTCACGTCCACTGGTTTTTTAGGAGTTCTCTTGTGGGCCCATCATATGCTTACCTTAGGGATAGCTGTGGACTCAGGAGCATACTTTGCATCAGCTACCGTAATTACTTCTATCCCTACAGGAGTAAAAGTATCTAGCTGATTAGAAACTCTTTACTTAATTTTTCTTTTTCTTTTCTTTTCTTTTTTTTTTTTGGCTGAGTTGGGTCTTGGTTGCTGCGCATGGGCTTTCTCTGGTTGCGGTGAGCGGCAGCTACTCTTCGTTGCGGTGTGCGGCCCTTTCATTGCAGTGGCTTCTCTTGTTGCAGAGCACGGCCTCTAGGCGCGTGGGCTTCAGTAGTTGTGGCTTGCGGGCTCTAGAGGACAGGCTCAGTAGTTGTGGCACACGGGCTTTTTGCTCCGCGGCATGTGGAATCTTCCCAGACAAGGGCTCGAACCCGTGTCCCCTGCATTGGCAGGCGAATTCTTAACCACTGCGTCACCAGGGAAGTCCCTGGTTAGCAACTGTTCACGGAGGTAATACTATATGACCTCCCACTATATTATGAGTTTTAGGCTTTAGTTTTTCTTTTTACAGTAGGTGGTTGGACAGGAATCATCTTAGCCAAATCATCCCCAGACATTGTCCTCCAGGATACAGACTATGTAGTAGCACACTTCCATGACCTAATGTCCATGGGAGCAGTCTTCACTATTATAGGAGGCTTCCTACACTGATTCCCACTATTCTCAGGTTATAGAGTTAACTCAGCATGAGCAAAAATTCACTTCACAAGTATATTTGTAGTAGTAAATATGACTTCCTGCAGCACTTTCGTGGCCTCTCAGGGATGTCACTACGTTAGTCTGAGTACCCTGAGGCACACACAACATGAAATATTTTGTCTTTAGGCTCATTCATCTCATTAGCAGCGGTAATGGTAATAATCTTCATACTTTGAAAAGCATTTGTGTCTAAACAAGAAGTCTTAGTAGTGGAAATTGCTACTCCTAACCTAGAATGGTTACACGGATGTCCTCCACCATATCCTATGTTTCAAGATCCTACCTATGTAAATGTAAAATAAGGAAGGACTCAAGTCCTTTTCAACCAGTTTCAAGCCAACACCATAACAATTATGTCTTCCTCAATAAATGAGATAAAAGTAAAAAGTGATGTAGCTTTGTCAAAGTTAAATGATAGGCTAAAATCCTGTATATCACTAAGGCATATCAATTTCATCTAGGCTCTCAAGATACAACATCACCGATTATGGAAGAACTTTTACATTTTCTTCATCACACATTAATAGTGATTTTTAAAATAAGTTCTCTAGTCCTCTATATCATTTCACTAATATTGATATCTAAACTCATATGCATACAATAGATGCACAGGTAGAGAAAATGTGAACAATTTACTAGCTATTATTGTAATCTTAATTGCCCTATCATCATTGTGAATCCTTTACATGATACATGAAATCAATAACTCTTCCCAAACCATAAAAATCTATGGGTCAGTAATGATACTGAAGCTACAAATACACAGATTACGAAGATTTAAATGTTGACTCCTGTGTAATCCCCACATCAGAGCTAAAACCAGGAGAATAATGACTAATAGAAGTCAACAACCGAGTAGTTAGGGATAGTCATTGAATATTAGTTTCATCTGAAATTGTTGTACACTCCGGAGTTGTTCCTTCTCAGGCCTAAAAGGAGCTGCTATCCCAGGACGCCTAACTTGAAGAATCCTAATATCAACAGGACCAGGCCTATGTTGTGGACAAGAGAGCTCGTTTTCCTGAGTTCAAAGACAGGACAGAGGGATATGGCTGAGATATGGGGTGAATCTGGAGCCCATGGGTATGCACTCTCCAAGCTCCAGTATAGGAATGGGGCCTCTAGGGTCCCAGGCCACCCACCACGCCCTCTGGAGCAGGATCTGGGCAACATTCCCTGTCAGTGATGAGGCAGCCCTAGCACTTGTCACGCCCCGATGTCGTGTCCTAAGTGGGCCCCATGCTCTTGGGACCACACCCCACACTCTGCAGGTCCATGCTACAGGGTCCTTCGTGCCTCAGGAGTAGAGACCACACAGCAAGCAGTTCCCTCCGCAACCAGCAGGAGGAGGGGAGGAGAGCAGGGGCACCAGGGGAATCTCACTCAGACAACAACACCCCAGCAGTGCCAGCGGGGACAGTGATGATGCAGATGAGGCACAGACCAAGAGATGGGACCAGAGGACCCAAAAGGCAGCTGGTCAGGTCCTGGCTCACCTGCACCCTGGACACCTTTGTCCCGCATACACCCCCTTCCTCATACACCCTCTCCTTAAAGGCAGATTCTTCAGATGCAAACAGGCTTCAGACTGAAAGTCAGCTCTTCCAAAATGACCCGTCAGCAAACACTGCAGGATTGCACTCCAGTGGGTGCCCTGGAGTCGACAACTCAGGGACTGAAGTGGATATCGGTGCCAGGGGCAGTGGGAGGGAATGGGGAATGAGACTTTCATGGTTGTGCAATTTTGGCTTTGCAAGAGGAAAAGTTCTAGGGATGGTGGTGATGGCTCCACGAGAAAGTGAATCTATCTGATGCCTCAGAAACGTGCACTTAAAATGGTGATGATGGTAAAGGGTATGTGACGTGTGTTTTATTTCACTTAAAATAAATTCTTAAAATAATGTCTTGTTAATTGAGATTCCATTTCGACTCCCCTTCATCACAAATGTCGGAGGCCCAGACACAGTCCCCTACCTTAGGGGCCATCACGGTACCCTCACAGAGCACGTAGGAGACCATTCTTAGGGGGGGCTAGTCTGTGCTCACCTGACCTCTGTCCAGGGGGTCCCAGGCAGTGGTGACCCCCATAGATTAGACACATGATATGCTATAGTCTTAAAACGATACCACCAAGTGTTGTCACTCACTGGAACACAGAGCAGCAACCCACTCAAACATGCCTGACCTCATATGATTGTGACAAGATGAAGAGAAGAAAAGGAACCACAGGTTAATCAGGACAACACCCTTAATGCAGAGGTTGGAAATCTCAAAGGGGACAGGACACACTGCAGGCAAAGAGCGCATATGCGGTCTCCCCATCCATGTGATCCTGACCCATGCAGGTATGGTGAGACCCACACAGTCCCCTCACCCTATACCTGGGGCCACACATCCACACTCACCAGGGTGACCCACCTCCCCAGACCCCTCCACCTGGGTCACATGTCCACAGTCCCAGGGTGACCTCACCTCCCCAGACCCTGCACCTGGGGTCACACGTCCCCTTGGTCAGGACACCATGGCTCTGCAGAGGGCTTCCCCAATGTGGAAACAAGCTGGGTCCCTGGGACCTCCTGGGATGGGAAAAAGTGTCAGGTGGGTCTCCTTTCCCCACACTTGTCCCAGAGGAGTCCTCCTCTTCTCACTTTGGTTCTGTGTGATTTTAACTGTTTTTACAGCTTTCATACTAGAGTTGAACACACGACCCTGGTGCTGGCATGCTCAGTCCTTTCTCGTCTCACTTACATGTTGAGAAAACTCACAGGACAGCAGGGCTGAAAGCCGAGGGGCAGCTCTGGACTCTGCTGAGTAGGGACGGTAGACTGGAGGGAGAGCTCAGCAGCAGCCTCAGCTGTCACCCATCGGCCTTTTGCCCGATCTGCGTGCCCTGCAATCAATTCAGCAGCTAAACCTGCTTCCCTATGCACCATGCACGTGCTGGTAAATTGGAATTATTGCCAGGTAGTCCTCCTGAGGATTCTCCACGAGCCCCAGGGAAGGTGAACCTTGCAGGGATTAAGACTAAGGCCCCGACCATAGCACTGACCCTTGGGAGGACCAGGTCACCACACTCAGAAGAGAGGCTGTTACGTAGACAAGCCCACCTCAGCTCCAGACCCCAGACATCTAAGCACTGACATTCAGATGCAGGCACGGAGCTTCCCAGTACTGAGGCCAGGCCGGGTCTCTACCCAGGTCCCCATAGTCCTAGCGTACACAGAACATGGTCAGGTCTAAATCTTCTTATTGTAGACAACACATGGTCAGCTCTAAACATAATCAGTAGACAGGACATGCAGAGGTCTAAATCTACCATGTAGACACAACTTGATCATGTTTAAACTAGCTTAGGGCTGATCTCATAGGAGGTACAGATCACACACATGGGTCTCTTATCTTTGGACACCCACATCAGTAAACTGAACAAAATCTTTGTCATTAAACATTTCAACAGGCAAAACAGAAATGTTCCCAATTTCTCTGGCCACCTGATGGTCAGGATCCACGGGCGAGCCACGAACTTCTTAGAGTGCAGCCCAGTCTGATGCCAGGACAGACAAGAAGTGGCCTGATTCCAGCCTCCCAGGCTTCCAGAAGGAGGCGGCCACACTGGAAGCCCAGGCAGGAGAGTCCTGCATGGTCCGGGCCGGGAGATCCGGTCTGTCCATTCGGCGGGCCGATTCCGGGCGGGGCGCTCAGGGCCGCTGAGAGCCCTGCACTCAGGTCCTGCTTCCCTGCAGCGTGTGCGTGTGCGTGTGCGTGTGTGTAGAGGGGGCGGTGGCTGACGGCTCCCATGGTTCCCGTCCCGGCACCGCGCTGTCTTCGAGGGGAGGCACGGGGAGAGGGAGGGGCACAGAAGCCGTTGGAGAGGAGAACCCACCGCGGAACTCCTTGCACACTGGCTCGCCCCACCCGGAGACCCGCCTGCCCATCGTGGGCCGCATGTCGCCCCCCAGTCCCCCACCCCCGAGGGCAGGGTGCCTGCTCTTTCAACAGCACAGGGTCTCACATGAAGGAGACCCAGTGGGGACTGTCAGCCCCCGACTCCTGATGCTGTGTTTGGGGAGAATGAACCCCCTTGACTGGGCGATGGGACCCTGTGAGGAAAGAGGTGGCGGCCCCATCCAAGTCGGGGCCTGGCTGAGATATGAGGAAACAGGAGCCAAGGGCAGGGCCTGGAGGCCAGGCCAACGGGAGGGGCACCCCCAGCCTTGGCCGGGCTCTCCAACGGTGACATTGTTGCTTTAGGGGACCTGGGACAAGTGACTGAATGTAATGGGAGTCTAAACTGGACCCTGAATGGGGCTTAAAGAAGGTGTGAAGGATGTTACTGAGACAGTGACAGTCATTGGAAGACAAACTCTGTGTCAGGATATCCTGCTCGATCCATTTAAATCCCTGAGATCTGTGACCTTTACGTGGCTACGCAGGATTGTTAGAGCAGCTGCGTGCGGATATATCTGGGGCACAATTCAGTCTGCAGCCAACTTGCAAGTGGTTCCAGCAAACACACAGGTGTGCACACAGGCAGGCACAGCACACACACAAACATATGCACGTGCACAGCACAAATATATTCACACACTAGCATGTGAACACACATGCACCCATATGCCCATGCACACACTAATGTGTGCAAGTTCACATACCTATGCACATGCACAGCATATGTATGCAAACAGGCACACGCACACGCATAGCACACACACAGGGAATAAAGTGAATCCGTAAAGCATTAATTCCTGAACACAAGTGAAGCTGACATGTCTTTTTCCCTTTTCTTAGCCTTGATGTTTTCCACAACAAAAAGTTTAAGAAAAAAGTTAATGGCAAATGACTTTTGATTCATAGGACTTTCTGATTTTATTCCACAAATATTATGACAGTAGAAATGAATGTAGCTATTACATGTGTCCACTAATGGATGAATGGAGAAGAAAAACACGGTCCATCAATACAAGGGAATGCTATTCAGCCTAAAAAGGAAGTCAATTCTGACACAGGATGCAGCAGGGATGAACCTTGTGGGCATTATGCTCAGTGATGTAAGCTAGACACAAAAAAACAAACAGTGCTTGATCCACTCATACAAGGCCCCTGGAGCAGTCGGAAATATAGAGACATAAAGTAGGATGTTGAGTGCCAGAGGCTGAGGGAGGGACCATGGGGAGTGAGTGTTTAATGGAGACTGTTTCAATTTTGCAAGATGAAAAAGTTCTGGAGGATGATGGTGGTCAGGTTTGCACAACAGTGTGAATTACTTCCTGACCCTGAAATGTGCACTTAAAAATGGTTAAGATAGTACATTTTATGTTATGTGTACCAGACCACAATTTTTAAAACTTTTTAAAAAACAACAGAAAGTAGTCCATGAATACCACAAGATGCACAACTTCACTAACAACAGAGGGATTAAAGCCATAAGCAAAATACTGTGCATACACCTACCAGAATGGCAGACATGAAAGACATAGTATCAAATATCAGCAGGATGTGGAGCAATGGAAAGCCTGGTACGCAACGGGGAGATGCAACCACTTCTGAAGCAATCGGGCCTCAGATAGCAAAGTCCGTGCACAGAGACCCACAGTGCTCCTCCCAGTTGAACACAAACCCAGCAGCCCTGCACCAGGACACACGGACATGGACTTGCAGCCACAGGAGCCAAACCTGAAGGAACCTGAAGGCCATCACAGACGGATGCAGAAATGAACCATGCACGCTCCTATGAAGGAATATTCCACAGCAATGGAGTACATTTTGTTTAAAGGTGGTAAAAGTATAAAAATTATTTTTTTAAAAAAACTATATTTACAAGATGAAAGAATCTATAATTCTGGCACCTAGGGATTGTCGAATGCTCCCAAAAATAGATTGCTGTGGAAATGATTATTATAGGGAAATTGACATATTCTCTAGAAAGGACGGGGTGAATGGGCCTGCTACATTTTCTACATTGAAGACATGTACAGGTTTTGATTCTACTTCCGTTAAATCAAGTGGGGCTTCACTGGATTTCTGCTACTGCGGAGATAATCAAATACTGGGTAGGGGTCAGGAGAAAATTAGTCCTAGGTGTTCTTGTGTAATAATTACTGTTGAAAGTGTAAATGATCCATTTACCAGTAAGACTGAGAATAGAATAACTGCTACATTACTTGATATGAGATGATCGTCTGCGCTATTGTTCCTAGAGCTCCAGTGAGTGAGTATTTTGAATGTGAAGTTCATCCAGATCTGAGGATGGAATAAATGGCTAGGTGTGATATGGCTAATAGAAATAATATGCCTACATTTATACTAATTAGTGGATAAGATATGGGAAGAGGAATTCATGTTGTGAGAGCCAAGGTTAAGGCTAGCATTGGGGCAATAATATATAAATTGATGATGTTGATGGACATAGTGGTTCTTTAATAAGTAATTTGAATGCCTCAGCAATGGGTTGTAATCATCCATGGGGGCTGATGATTTTTGGCCCTTTCTGGATTTGTATATAGCCTAGGATTTTCCATTTAGTTAATATGAGGAATGCTATGGTGAATTAAATTGGGTAATTTGTGAAAGAATGCTGATTATAAACATATTCTTAGGAAGAGGACTTGAACCAGTGCAGAAAAAGTTTCAGTTTTACATAATTACCGGGCACTGCCAGCATAACGAACCCTGTTCTACAGTAGGGTATGTATAAATTAATTGAATGTAGATTATATCATCATTTAGTTTGAAGACATTTTGTAAAGTAAGCCGTATTGCTCTTGTCCTTTCATACTGGAAGAAATCTGCAATAGACAGAAACCAACCAGGATGACTCCAGTCTGAACTCAGATCACGTGAGACTTTAATCGTTGAACAAACAGACAATTAATAGCAGTTATACCGTTGAAAGGTCGTGATCCAGCATCAAGGTCATAAACCATATTGCCCATATGAACTCCAGAATACAATTACACTGTTATCCCTAGTAAAACTTGTTCCATTGACCAGTGTTTTAGAAGAACAGGTGATAAAGCATTTTGACTAGCTGGCCTAAATTTTAATCACTCAGAAGTGGTTTTATTCTCCAAAAGATAAATGGCGCACGGGCTCAAGACACACCGGCTTCAGTAGTTGCGGCGTGCAGACTCAGTAGTTGTGGCCCACTGGCTTAGTTGTTCCGTGGCACGTGAGATCTTCCCGGACAGGGGATCGAACCGGGTCCCCTGCATTGGCAGGCGAATTCTTAATCACTGCCTCACCAGGGAAGTCCCAGATTCGCAGTCTCCCTTTTAATATACCTTAAGCCCAAAGAATCCATGGAAAATTGTTAGAGAAAATAAGACAATAAAATATTGTAAGGACTATAACAGAAGCATATAGTACACAGTTCATATAGACACATCCCAAGCAGTTACAAAGTATATTAAAAGGGAGGCTGCAATTTTAAAAGAATAAGAAAAATTATACCCACAAACTCCCAATCTTTCCTGAAACGTTGCAATCTGAAACCCTATTGTAGGAAGCAGAAGATTCCAGGAGACATTCTACAAATGAAGGACTCCAAACCCTGTGGTTGGATAAGGAATTCTGGAAGGAAGGTATCCTCACCCAAGGACAGCAGGTTCCTATACTTGTCTAACATCACATCCCTGTACAATTCCCGTTGATCTTGCTCCAGGCATTCTCACTCCTCTTGACAGAAATCTATGGCCACATCCTGGGATGTCAGCAGTCCCTGAAATTCAACGTACACATGCCATGTGGCCACTGGAAGAGTTCATAATATGACCCAAGAAGAAAACAGCAAGTTAAGGGAAGGTTTTAATTTAGAAGAGTGTCTTCAATTCTCCACTAATACATATATATATATTTTTTACAAAGTAACTTTCTCTACCTTATTTCTAACTACAAGAAAAGAGTATGGCATGTGATCCACAAAACCAGTATAGAGACTATACTTGTCTGGAAAAGAAATGATAAAATGATGGTTTCAACACAGGCATATGCATTTTTGAGTGTTTTATTTATATCAAACTGGATAAAATGTGTGTATTTCTCATAGAGAAAAGACCTGTCGAGGTAGAAATGTACCTTTCAACTATTCATGGGTACACGAGTACACTGGGGAGATTGTAAACGTGCAGATTGTGATTCAGTAGGTCCGGTGGGCCTGAGTTCTATTTTTTTAACAAGCTCATTTTTAACTAGTGATGCCACAGTCTCTGATTCATTAACCACAACTGTGAATATCAGAGACATAATTAGAAAGGTAAAAATTCATATTTAATTTTGAACTTAAAGTGTTTTGTGGATTTTACACCTTTAATAGAATAGTGAGCACAGCAGCAACAATCATTTGTGAGTATTTACTATAGACTGTGTATCTTTCTAATGTTTTTGTGTAGGATTCCAGGAAAAAGGCCTGGGCTGCGGCCACAGTGGGCGTGGCCCCCAGGCCGGGCCGCCCCTCCAGGACCCCCGACGGGGCCCTGCGCTCCTGGCGGCTCCCTCCCCCGCCGCCCCGCTCCCTCCCGGAAGGCCTCGGGGCAGAGCGGTCCCACCCACTGCGCGCTGAACAGAGCCCGCGTTTCCTCAGACCTGGAACTCCCGGCTCGGGCGGGGTCTCTTCCCTCCGCCTTCACGGAACTGCCCCGGAGCCCGAGGGGAGGGCGACCTCACTGAGGCTGCCGGCTCTGGAGGTGCCCCGGCGGCCGAAGCCATGACAGTCGCGGGGACGGCGGGCCGGGTAAGTGGGCGCCGACCCTCCGCCTGGTCCTGTGCCCGGGCGGCAGCACAAGACCAGCTTCTGAGGGGCAGGGGTTCGCTGCCACCCGCCGCTGCTGTGCAGAAAGAGCGGCCTCCAGCGTCTGGTCCCCGGGAACTTCGGTCCGTCCTCTCGCCCCTGCCCTCGGCCTGGCTCGCGAGGCCTGGTGGGCGTGGGGAGGGGGTCGGCTGAGCGTCCTGAGGGGAAACGGGGTAAGGGAGGCGCAGGGTCCGGCTGCAGCGTCAGCGCCCCTCCTCCCGACTGTGGGGAAAGCGGCTGAAAACTCCTTCCGAGGCGCGCAGGCCCCGTATTCAGCCGAGTCCCTCTGCGCTCCTTCCTCCCTGAGCTAAAGTACCGGGGGGAGGGGACAGGGCAGGGGACTGGCGCAGGTAATGGGGACCATCCAAAGGTGATTGTTAACTAAGGAAAACCAGCTCTCCCAAGGTGAGGAATGCGGCGCTATTCTTTGCCTGGTCTCACTGAAATCCTTCCTTTGATATGCACCTCAGCTCTCTGGGGCCTGCATTCTGTATTTGCATATCCTGAGTGCCTCAGGGCCCGCCGGCTCACATTGGAGGGCTGCAAGTGCTGAAGACTGTGACATCCTTTGTTTACTGATAGGGCAAGAACTATTCCATTTCTCACAGGCTTGAGGGGCAGACAGTGGAAAAAAGTCAGAGAATCTCACTCGGCCTGTACTTTGGTTTACATATAGATAATATTTATACTTAACTGTGCTAATAGAGGTTCTCAAGTCCAATCAACTTGTACTACTGCCCTCTATGTATCAATTTCATCAATATCATAAGATAAATGCCTATAGAATTGACTTAATCCATTTAAATAGGATAATGATTTTTAAAGGAAACAATAGAAATATAACAACAAAACCTTTACCACTAAAGGCTGGGTCTGGAACACCCTAGATAAATGTTCCATTGTTAAAATGTTGAAAGATGTAGTCAATAGAAATATCAACAAAAATGACAAATAATAAGGGTAGCAGAATGTTGAAATGTTCTATCTTTATCATTAAAGTGGCAGAAAATCATTTATTAGTAGGCACTGGGGGCAGAAGATGCCTGATTTTATATCTGTGTCATATTTGTGCAGTTGTTTCAACAAGTAACTTAAAGACAAAATGGAAAAACAAGGAGGTTTGTGCCTGAGATCATGCTGATGTGAAACCAGGGATGGCCACCTTGTGCCAGGTGAGTTAAGTTTACCTGGCAGGTAGACCGCAGAGCTCCTGGGAAGCAAGGGTTGGAATTTTTCTGCTGGGTGCCCCTTAGGTTCTGTGACTTGACTGACTGTGAGTCATGTTTCGGGAAAGACCTGATCACAGGAAAAGGGTGGGAATAGAGTGATTTGGGGAGCAGCTAACAACATTCATCACAGCTCACGGCCTGAATGAGTTTTAAAGAAACAGGAAAACAAATGCTTCTTATGGAATCAGAGAATGTGAGGGCTGGACAATCCCAGAAAATGAGGAACACCCATCCCATTTTCCAGATGACAAAACAGAGGTCCAGCAAGGTGAAATCCCTCACCCAAGTTGCACCCGTCTCTCCTCCCCACTACGTGGTTCATGAGAGCAGGACTCTTCCTGTCTTGATCACTGCTGAACCCCAAAAAGGGCCAGGCGTCTAGCAGCTGCTCCAAAAATTTGGGTTGACTGTAGGAACAATGCTATTTCTTTCTTTCTCACTCTTATTCAGGATTGTGCCAAGAACTCCCCAGGTTGCAATGTAATTCGAGAAATGTAAATATTGAGTTTTGTTGTGATGAGGACTTAGGCTTTGAAGGTAACAGACTTGGTTCAGATCTTGGTTCTGCCACTCCATAGCTGTTTGGCTTTGGTAAAATTACTAAACCTCTCTGAGATTATTTCCTCCTTTGTAAAGTGGGGATAAATCTATCTGAGCCAGCAGAGCACCTGCATGAGAGATGTGCACTAAATATTGGTCTTTCTCACTCTCCTACGCCATCTCTCTGTTCTTCCCAGAGAAGCTGTACAGAAGGATATAGTACTTTTGTTTAAAATAGTTAACTAATTAATTAATTAATTTGTTTTTGGCTGCGTTGGGTCTTCGTTGCTATGGGCAGGCTTTCTCTAGTTGCGGCAAGCGGGGGCTACTCTTTGTTGCGGTGCGCGGGCTTCTCATTGCGGTGGCTTCTCTTGCTAGCCTTAACCCCAATGCTAGCCTTAACCCTGGCTCTCACAACATGAATTCCTCTTCCCATATCTTATGCACTAATTAATATAAATGTAGGCATATTATTTCTGTTAGCCATATCACACCTAGCCATTTATTCCATCCTCAGATCTGGATGAACTTCACATTCAAAATACTCACTCACTGGAGCTCTAGGAACAATAGCACAGACAATCATCTCATATGAAGTAATGTAGCAGTTATTCTATTCTCAGTCTTACTGATAAATGGATCATTTACACTTTCAACAGTAATTATTGCACAAGAACACCTATGACTAATTTTCTCCTGACCCCTACCCAGAATTTGATTATCTCCGCAGTAGGAGAAATCCAATGAAGCCCCACTTGATTTAACGGAAGTAGCATCAAAACCCGTATATGTCTTCAATGTAGAAAATGTAGCAGGCCCATTCACCCCGTCCCTCCTAGAGAATATGTCAATTTCCCTGTAATAAACATTTCCACAGCAATCTATTTTTAGGAGCATTCGACAATCCCTAGGTGCCAGAATTATATACAGCCCAAGTCATCATTAAAACACATCTAACAATCTCCTTTCTATGAATTTGAGCCTCCTACCTACAATTTTGATATGATCAAGGCATACATCTCTTATGAAAAGTTTTTTTACGACTAACATTAACCCTATGTATATGAGAGTTTTCACTACTTGTCATCATACCAGGCAACCCACCACAAATTTAAGAAATATGTCTGACAAAAGAGTTACTTTGATAGAGTAAATCACAGAGGTTTCAATGCTCTTATTCCTGGAATTGAATTCTTCCTAATAATTTTACATTCTCCATGCTACCTACCACATTACACCACATGCTATATAGTAAAGTTCTCTAAGTAAGCTTCAGGCCCATACCCCCAAAATATTTTTGTATATCCTTCCTGTGCTAATAAACTCTCATTGTTTTTACCATCATTCTACTGATCATTTTCTCAGGAAATATAATTGTATAACAAGCTCACACTGGTTAATGGTATCCCCATTCTAATAAAAAACATGAACCCATAAGCTACAGAAGCATCCAACAAATATTTCCTAAAACAGTCCACCACATCAATACTACTTATAAAGGCTATTATCATTAATCTAATATACTCTGGTCAAAGAGCACAATGAATAACAAGAATCTTTAATACAGCAGCATCCACCCTCATGACAATCGCCCTTGTCACAAAAGTAGGACTTTCCCCATTTCACTTCTGAGTGCCTGAAGTCACACGAGGCATCCCATGAACAGCGGACCTGATGCTATCAACATGACAAATTTGCACCCCTATCAGTTTTATACCACATGTCACCATCCATCAACCTAAATATACTATTAATCATAGTGATATTATAAATCATAGCTGGAGGCTGAGGCAGACTTCGCCATACTCACCTGGAAAATATTACACCCTCCTCATCAATTGCCCATATAGGATGAATAACAGCTATTATAATGTATATTCAGATTATAACAATCCTAAACATACTAATTTATATCATAACAACACTATCTTCTTCTTATTTATGCCCAGATCATGTACTACAAGAGTATCATTATCACACACATGAGATAAAACACCTCCCATCACAATCATTTTCCTCACCATTATAGTATCATTAGGACATCGCCCATCACTATCAGGCTTTCTACCCAAATGAATAATTATCCAAGAGATAACAAAACGACAACATCATTCTACCAACACTAATAGCCATCATAGCAGTCCTCAGCATATATGTCTACTTGCAGCTAACATACTCCACATCACTAACTATATTCCCTTCATTAAACAACACAAACACAAAACAATTTGAACATACAAAGCAATAACCTTCCTATCATTACCAATCATAATACCCACACGATTACTACACACAACACCCATTCTATCGGTGCTGTACTAGGAATTTAGGTTAGTTCAGACCAAGAGCTTTCAAAAACCTAAACAAGTGAAATTTACTTAATTCCTAAAAATAAGGATTGCAAGACTTTATTCTACATCAATTGAATGTAAAGCAAACACTGTATTGAAGCCAAATCTTTACGAGATTGATGAGTTTTAACCCCAGGAAACTTTAGTTAACAGGCAAATCCTCTAGTCAACTGGCTTCAGTCTACTTCTCCTTCATTTGAGATAGAAAAAAAGAAAAAAAAAAAGGCAGGAAAATCACTGGCAGAATTGAAGCTGCTTCTCTGAAGTTACAATTCAATTTGTTGATTCACCACAGGGTTTGCCAGAAAGAGGGCTCAATCTCTGTCTTTAGATTTACAGTCTAATGCTAACTCAGTCATTTTACCTCTGTTCATACACTGCTGATTATTTTCAACAAATCACAAAGATATCGGCATTTTATATTCAGTATTTGGTGCTTGAGCTGGAGTAGCAGGCAGCACCTTAATTATATTAATCCAGGCTGAGCTATGCTGACCTGGACCGCTACTTGGAGATGCCCAGATCTGTAAGGTTGTCATAACAGTCCCTGCACTTGTAATAATTTTCTTTATAGCTGTACCCGTTATGATTGCAGGCTTTGAAAACTGACTTGGGCCACTAATAACTCGGACACCTGAAGTAGCATTTCCCCCAATAAATCATATAAACTTTTGACTACTTCCCCCATCATTCTTACTCTTACTCATATCACCAATAGTAGAAGCTGGTTCTGGTACCAGTGGAACCGTGTATTCAGCTCTAGCCTGCAATCTGGCCCATGCAGTAGCCTCTGTCGACCTAACTCTTTTCTCCTTACATTTAGCAGGTGTCTCCTCAATTCTTGGTATTATTACTTTTATTACTATAGTCTTTAATACAAAACCAGCAGTCATATCCCAATACCAAACACCATTATTTGTTTAATCTTCCCCAACTATAGCCATATTACTATAATTACCAATCTCAGTCCAAGCAGCCAGAATTGCCATGCTGTTAAGAGATAGAAATCTAAACACTACTTTCTTTGACCCTGCAGGAGGAGACCGAATCCTATACCAACACCTCTTTTGATACTTTGCTCACCCTGAAGTCTGTATTCATGGCCTAACAGGGTTTGTTATAAACTAACATATCATTACATACTATTTAGGACAAAAATTGCCTCTCAGCTATCTGGGAATAGTATGAGTCACGTCCACTGGTTTTTTAGGAGTTCTCTTGTGGGCCCATCATATGTTTACCTTAGGGATAGCTGTGGACTCAGGAGCATACTTTGCATCAGCTACCGTAATTACTTCTATCCCTACAGGAGTAAAAGTATCTAGCTGATTAGAAACTCTTTACTTAATTTTTCTTTTTCTTTTCTTTTCTTTTTTTTTTTTGGCTGAGTTGGGTCTTGGTTGCTGCGCATGGGCTTTCTCTGGTTGCGGTGAGCGGCAGCTACTCTTCGTTGCGGTGTGCGGCCCTTTCATTGCAGTGGCTTCTCTTGTTGCAGAGCACGGCCTCTAGGCGCGTGGGCTTCAGTAGTTGTGGCTTGCGGGCTCTAGAGGACAGGCTCAGTAGTTGTGGCACACGGGCTTTTTGCTCCGCGGCATGTGGAATCTTCCCAGACAAGGGCTCGAACCCGTGTCCCCTGCATTGGCAGGCGAATTCTTAACCACTGCGTCACCAGGGAAGTCCCTGGTTAGCAACTGTTCACGGAGGTAATACTATATGACCTCCCACTATATTATGAGTTTTAGGCTTTAGTTTTTCTTTTTACAGTAGGTGGTTGGACAGGAATCATCTTAGCCAAATCATCCCCAGACATTGTCCTCCAGGATACAGACTATGTAGTAGCACACTTCCATGACCTAATGTCCATGGGAGCAGTCTTCACTATTATAGGAGGCTTCCTACACTGATTCCCACTATTCTCAGGTTATAGAGTTAACTCAGCATGAGCAAAAATTCACTTCACAAGTATATTTGTAGTAGTAAATATGACTTCCTGCAGCACTTTCGTGGCCTCTCAGGGATGTCACTACGTTAGTCTGAGTACCCTGAGGCACACACAACATGAAATATTTTGTCTTTAGGCTCATTCATCTCATTAGCAGCGGTAATGGTAATAATCTTCATACTTTGAAAAGCATTTGTGTCTAAACAAGAAGTCTTAGTAGTGGAAATTGCTACTCCTAACCTAGAATGGTTACACGGATGTCCTCCACCATATCCTATGTTTCAAGATCCTACCTATGTAAATGTAAAATAAGGAAGGACTCAAGTCCTTTTCAACCAGTTTCAAGCCAACACCATAACAATTATGTCTTCCTCAATAAATGAGATAAAAGTAAAAAGTGATGTAGCTTTGTCAAAGTTAAATGATAGGCTAAAATCCTGTATATCACTAAGGCATATCAATTTCATCTAGGCTCTCAAGATACAACATCACCGATTATGGAAGAACTTTTACATTTTCTTCATCACACATTAATAGTGATTTTTAAAATAAGTTCTCTAGTCCTCTATATCATTTCACTAATATTGATATCTAAACTCATATGCATACAATAGATGCACAGGTAGAGAAAATGTGAACAATTTACTAGCTATTATTGTAATCTTAATTGCCCTATCATCATTGTGAATCCTTTACATGATACATGAAATCAATAACTCTTCCCAAACCATAAAAATCTATGGGTCAGTAATGATACTGAAGCTACAAATACACAGATTACGAAGATTTAAATGTTGACTCCTGTGTAATCCCCACATCAGAGCTAAAACCAGGAGAATAATGACTAATAGAAGTCAACAACCGAGTAGTTAGGGATAGTCATTGAATATTAGTTTCATCTGAAATTGTTGTACACTCCGGAGTTGTTCCTTCTCAGGCCTAAAAGGAGCTGCTATCCCAGGACGCCTAACTTGAAGAATCCTAATATCAACAGGACCAGGCCTATGTTGTGGACAAGAGAGCTCGTTTTCCTGAGTTCAAAGACAGGACAGAGGGATATGGCTGAGATATGGGGTGAATCTGGAGCCCATGGGTATGCACTCTCCAAGCTCCAGTATAGGAATGGGGCCTCTAGGGTCCCAGGCCACCCACCACGCCCTCTGGAGCAGGATCTGGGCAACATTCCCTGTCAGTGATGAGGCAGCCCTAGCACTTGTCACGCCCCGATGTCGTGTCCTAAGTGGGCCCCATGCTCTTGGGACCACACCCCACACTCTGCAGGTCCATGCTACAGGGTCCTTCGTGCCTCAGGAGTAGAGACCACACAGCAAGCAGTTCCCTCCGCAACCAGCAGGAGGAGGGGAGGAGAGCAGGGGCACCAGGGGAATCTCACTCAGACAACAACACCCCAGCAGTGCCAGCGGGGACAGTGATGATGCAGATGAGGCACAGACCAAGAGATGGGACCAGAGGACCCAAAAGGCAGCTGGTCAGGTCCTGGCTCACCTGCACCCTGGACACCTTTGTCCCGCATACACCCCCTTCCTCATACACCCTCTCCTTAAAGGCAGATTCTTCAGATGCAAACAGGCTTCAGACTGAAAGTCAGCTCTTCCAAAATGACCCGTCAGCAAACACTGCAGGATTGCACTCCAGTGGGTGCCCTGGAGTCGACAACTCAGGGACTGAAGTGGATATCGGTGCCAGGGGCAGTGGGAGGGAATGGGGAATGAGACTTTCATGGTTGTGCAATTTTGGTTTTGCAAGAGGAAAAGTTCTAGGGATGGTGGTGATGGCTCCACGAGAAAGTGAATCTATCTGATGCCTCAGAAACGTGCACTTAAAATGGTGATGATGGTAAAGGGTATGTGACGTGTGTTTTATTTCACTTAAAATAAATTCTTAAAATAATGTCTTGTTAATTGAGATTCCATTTCGACTCCCCTTCATCACAAATGTCGGAGGCCCAGACACAGTCCCCTACCTTAGGGGCCATCACGGTACCCTCACAGAGCACGTAGGAGACCATTCTTAGGGGGGGCTAGTCTGTGCTCACCTGACCTCTGTCCAGGGGGTCCCAGGCAGTGGTGACCCCCATGGATTAGACACATGATATGCTATAGTCTTAAAACGATACCACCAAGTGTTGTCACTCACTGGAACACAGAGCAGCAACCCACTCAAACATGCCTGACCTCATATGATTGTGACAAGATGAAGAGAAGAAAAGGAACCACAGGTTAATCAGGACAACACCCTTAATGCAGAGGTTGGAAATCTCAAAGGGGACAGGACACACTGCAGGCAAAGAGCGCATATGCGGTCTCCCCATCCATGTGATCCTGACCCATGCAGGTATGGTGAGACCCACACAGTCCCCTCACCCTATACCTGGGGCCACACATCCACACTCACCAGGGTGACCCACCTCCCCAGACCCCTCCACCTGGGTCACATGTCCACAGTCCCAGGGTGACCTCACCTCCCCAGACCCTGCACCTGGGGTCACACGTCCCCTTGGTCAGGACACCATGGCTCTGCAGAGGGCTTCCCCAATGTGGAAACAAGCTGGGTCCCTGGGACCTCCTGGGATGGGAAAAAGTGTCAGGTGGGTCTCCTTTCCCCACACTTGTCCCAGAGGAGTCCTCCTCTTCTCACTTTGGTTCTGTGTGATTTTAACTGTTTTTACAGCTTTCATACTAGAGTTGAACACACGACCCTGGTGCTGGCATGCTCAGTCCTTTCTCGTCTCACTTACATGTTGAGAAAACTCACAGGACAGCAGGGCTGAAAGCCGAGGGGCAGCTCTGGACTCTGCTGAGTAGGGACGGTAGACTGGAGGGAGAGCTCAGCAGCAGCCTCAGCTGTCACCCATCGGCCTTTTGCCCGATCTGCGTGCCCTGCAATCAATTCAGCAGCTAAACCTGCTTCCCTATGCACCATGCACGTGCTGGTAAATTGGAATTATTGCCAGGTAGTCCTCCTGAGGATTCTCCACGAGCCCCAGGGAAGGTGAACCTTGCAGGGATTAAGACTAAGGCCCCGACCATAGCACTGACCCTTGGGAGGACCAGGTCACCACACTCAGAAGAGAGGCTGTTACGTAGACAAGCCCACCTCAGCTCCAGACCCCAGACATCTAAGCACTGACATTCAGATGCAGGCACGGAGCTTCCCAGTACTGAGGCCAGGCCGGGTCTCTACCCAGGTCCCCATAGTCCTAGCGTACACAGAACATGGTCAGGTCTAAATCTTCTTATTGTAGACAACACATGGTCAGCTCTAAACATAATCAGTAGACAGGACATGCAGAGGTCTAAATCTACCATGTAGACACAACTTGATCATGTTTAAACTAGCTTAGGGCTGATCTCATAGGAGGTACAGATCACACACATGGGTCTCTTATCTTTGGACACCCACATCAGTAAACTGAACAAAATCTTTGTCATTAAACATTTCAACAGGCAAAACAGAAATGTTCCCAATTTCTCTGGCCACCTGATGGTCAGGATTCACGGGCGAGCCACGAACTTCTTAGAGTGCAGCCCAGTCTGATGCCAGGACAGACAAGAAGTGGCCTGATTCCAGCCTCCCAGGCTTCCAGAAGGAGGCGGCCACACTGGAAGCCCAGGCAGGAGAGTCCTGCATGGTCCGGGCCGGGAGATCCGGTCTGTCCATTCGGCGGGCCGATTCCGGGCGGGGCGCTCAGGGCCGCTGAGAGCCCTGCACTCAGGTCCTGCTTCCCTGCAGCGTGTGCGTGTGTGTAGAGGGGGCGGTGGCTGACGGCTCCCATGGTTCCCGTCCCGGCACCGCGCTGTCTTCGAGGGGAGGCACGGGGAGAGGGAGGGGCACAGAAGCCGTTGGAGAGGAGAACCCACCGCGGAACTCCTTGCACACTGGCTCGCCCCACCCGGAGACCCGCCTGCCCATCGTGGGCCGCATGTCGCCCCCCAGTCCCCCACCCCCGAGGGCAGGGTGCCTGCTCTTTCAACAGCACAGGGTCTCACATGAAGGAGACCCAGTGGGGACTGTCAGCCCCCGACTCCTGATGCTGTGTTTGGGGAGAATGAACCCCCTTGACTGGGCGATGGGACCCTGTGAGGAAAGAGGTGGCGGCCCCATCCAAGTCGGGGCCTGGCTGAGATATGAGGAAACAGGAGCCAAGGGCAGGGCCTGGAGGCCAGGCCAACGGGAGGGGCACCCCCAGCCTTGGCCGGGCTCTCCAACGGTGACATTGTTGCTTTAGGGGACCTGGGACAAGTGACTGAATGTAATGGGAGTCTAAACTGGACCCTGAATGGGGCTTAAAGAAGGTGTGAAGGATGTTACTGAGACAGTGACAGTCATTGGAAGACAAACTCTGTGTCAGGATATCCTGCTCGATCCATTTAAATCCCTGAGATCTGTGACCTTTACGTGGCTACGCAGGATTGTTAGAGCAGCTGCGTGCGGATATATCTGGGGCACAATTCAGTCTGCAGCCAACTTGCAAGTGGTTCCAGCAAACACACAGGTGTGCACACAGGCAGGCACAGCACACACACAAACATATGCACGTGCACAGCACAAATATATTCACACACTAGCATGTGAACACACATGCACCCATATGCCCATGCACACACTAATGTGTGCAAGTTCACATACCTATGCACATGCACAGCATATGTATGCAAACAGGCACACGCACACGCATAGCACACACACAGGGAATAAAGTGAATCCGTAAAGCATTAATTCCTGAACACAAGTGAAGCTGACATGTATTTTTCCCTTTTCTTAGCCTTGATGTTTTCCACAACAAAAAGTTTAAGAAAAAAGTTAATGGCAAATGACTTTTGATTCATAGGACTTTCTGATTTTATTCCACAAATATTATGACAGTAGAAATGAATGTAGCTATTACATGTGTCCACTAATGGATGAATGGAGAAGAAAAACACGGTCCATCAATACAAGGGAATGCTATTCAGCCTAAAAAGGAAGTCAATTCTGACACAGGATGCAGCAGGGATGAACCTTGTGGGCATTATGCTCAGTGATGTAAGCTAGACACAAAAAAACAAACAGTGCTTGATCCACTCATACAAGGCCCCTGGAGCAGTCGGAAATATAGAGACATAAAGTAGGATGTTGAGTGCCAGAGGCTGAGGGAGGGACCATGGGGAGTGAGTGTTTAATGGAGACTGTTTCAATTTTGCAAGATGAAAAAGTTCTGGAGGATGATGGTGGTCAGGTTTGCACAACAGTGTGAATTACTTCCTGACCCTGAAATGTGCACTTAAAAATGGTTAAGATAGTACATTTTATGTTATGTGTACCAGACCACAATTTTTAAAACTTTTTAAAAAACAACAGAAAGTAGTCCATGAATACCACAAGATGCACAACTTCACTAACAACAGAGGGATTAAAGCCATAAGCAAAATACTGTGCATACACCTACCAGAATGGCAGACATGAAAGACATAGTATCAAATATCAGCAGGATGTGGAGCAATGGAAAGCCTGGTACGCAACGGGGAGATGCAACCACTTCTGAAGCAATCGGGCCTCAGATAGCAAAGTCCGTGCACAGAGACCCACAGTGCTCCTCCCAGTTGAACACAAACCCAGCAGCCCTGCACCAGGACACACGGACATGGACTTGCAGCCACAGGAGCCAAACCTGAAGGAACCTGAAGGCCATCACAGACGGATGCAGAAATGAACCATGCACGCTCCTATGAAGGAATATTCCACAGCAATGGAGTACATTTTGTTTAAAGGTGGTAAAAGTATAAAAATTATTTTTTAAAAAAAACTATATTTACAAGATGAAAGAATCTATAATTCTGGCACCTAGGGATTGTCGAATGCTCCCAAAAATAGATTGCTGTGGAAATGTTTATTATAGGGAAATTGACATATTCTCTAGAAAGGACGGGGTGAATGGGCCTGCTACATTTTCTACATTGAAGACATGTACAGGTTTTGATTCTACTTCCGTTAAATCAAGTGGGGCTTCACTGGATTTCTGCTACTGCGGAGATAATCAAATACTGGGTAGGGGTCAGGAGAAAATTAGTCCTAGGTGTTCTTGTGTAATAATTACTGTTGAAAGTGTAAATGATCCATTTACCAGTAAGACTGAGAATAGAATAACTGCTACATTACTTGATATGAGATGATCGTCTGCGCTATTGTTCCTAGAGCTCCAGTGAGTGAGTATTTTGAATGTGAAGTTCATCCAGATCTGAGGATGGAATAAATGGCTAGGTGTGATATGGCTAATAGAAATAATATGCCTACATTTATACTAATTAGTGGATAAGATATGGGAAGAGGAATTCATGTTGTGAGAGCCAGGGTTAAGGCTAGCATTGGGGCAATAATATATAAATTGATGATGTTGATGGACATAGTGGTTCTTTAATAAGTAATTTGAATGCCTCAGCAATGGGTTGTAATCATCCATGGGGGCTGATGATTTTTGGCCCTTTCTGGATTTGTATATAGCCTAGGATTTTCCATTTAGTTAATATGAGGAATGCTATGGTGAATTAAATTGGGTAATTTGTGAAAGAATGCTGATTATAAACATATTCTTAGGAAGAGGACTTGAACCAGTGCAGAAAAAGTTTCAGTTTTACATAATTACCGGGCACTGCCAGCATAACGAACCCTGTTCTACAGTAGGGTATGTATAAATTAATTGAATGTAGATTATATCATCATTTAGTTTGAAGACATTTTGTAAAGTAAGCCGTATTGCTCTTGTCCTTTCATACTGGAAGAAATCTGCAATAGACAGAAACCAACCAGGATGACTCCAGTCTGAACTCAGATCACGTGAGACTTTAATCGTTGAACAAACAGACAATTAATAGCAGTTATACCGTTGAAAGGTCGTGATCCAGCATCAAGGTCATAAACCATATTGCCCATATGAACTCCAGAATACAATTACACTGTTATCCCTAGTAAAACTTGTTCCATTGACCAGTGTTTTAGAAGAACAGGTGATAAAGCATTTTGACTAGCTGGCCTAAATTTTAATCACTCAGAAGTGGTTTTATTCTCCAAAAGATAAATGGCGCACGGGCTCAAGACACACCGGCTTCAGTAGTTGCGGCGTGCAGACTCAGTAGTTGTGGCCCACTGGCTTAGTTGTTCCGTGGCACGTGAGATCTTCCCGGACAGGGGATCGAACCGGGTCCCCTGCATTGGCAGGCGAATTCTTAATCACTGCCTCACCAGGGAAGTCCCAGATTCGCAGTCTCCCTTTTAATATACCTTAAGCCCAAAGAATCCATGGAAAATTGTTAGAGAAAATAAGACAATAAAATATTGTAAGGACTATAACAGAAGCATATAGTACACAGTTCATATAGACACATCCCAAGCAGTTACAAAGTATATTAAAAGGGAGGCTGCAATTTTAAAAGAATAAGAAAAATTATACCCACAAACTCCCAATCTTTCCTGAAACGTTGCAATCTGAAACCCTATTGTAGGAAGCAGAAGATTCCAGGAGACATTCTACAAATGAAGGACTCCAAACCCTGTGGTTGGATAAGGAATTCTGGAAGGAAGGTATCCTCACCCAAGGACAGCAGGTTCCTATACTTGTCTAACATCACATCCCTGTACAATTCCCGTTGATCTTGCTCGAGGCATTCTCACTCCTCTTGACAGAAATCTATGGCCACATCCTGGGATGTCAGCAGTCCCTGAAATTCAACGTACACATGCCATGTGGCCACTGGAAGAGTTCATAATATGACCCAAGAAGAAAACAGCAAGTTAAGGGAAGGTTTTAATTTAGAAGAGTGTCTTCAATTCTCCACTAATACATATATATATATTTTTTACAAAGTAACTTTCTCTACCTTATTTCTAACTACAAGAAAAGAGTATGGCATGTGATCCACAAAACCAGTATAGAGACTATACTTGTCTGGAAAAGAAATGATAAAATGATGGTTTCAACACAGGCATATGCATTTTTGAGTGTTTTATTTATATCAAACTGGATAAAATGTGTGTATTTCTCATAGAGAAAAGACCTGTCGAGGTAGAAATGTACCTTTCAACTATTCATGGGTACACGAGTACACTGGGGAGATTGTAAACGTGCAGATTGTGATTCAGTAGGTCCGGTGGGCCTGAGTTCTATTTTTTTAACAAGCTCATTTTTAACTAGTGATGCCACAGTCTCTGATTCATTAACCACAACTGTGAATATCAGAGACATAATTAGAAAGGTAAAAATTCATATTTAATTTTGAACTTAAAGTGTTTTGTGGATTTTACACCTTTAATAGAATAGTGAGCACAGCAGCAACAATCATTTGTGAGTATTTACTATAGACTGTGTATCTTTCTAATGTTTTTGTGTAGGATTCCAGGAAAAAGGCCTGGGCTGCGGCCACAGTGGGCGTGGCCCCCAGGCCGGGCCGCCCCTCCAGGACCCCCGACGGGGCCCTGCGCTCCTGGCGGCTCCCTCCCCCGCCGCCCCGCTCCCTCCCGGAAGGCCTCGGGGCAGAGCGGTCCCACCCACTGCGCGCTGAACAGAGCCCGCGTTTCCTCAGACCTGGAACTCCCGGCTCGGGCGGGGTCTCTTCCCTCCGCCTTCACGGAACTGCCCCGGAGCCCGAGGGGAGGGCGACCTCACTGAGGCTGCCGGCTCTGGAGGTGCCCCGGCGGCCGAAGCCATGACAGTCGCGGGGACGGCGGGCCGGGTAAGTGGGCGCCGACCCTCCGCCTGGTCCTGTGCCCGGGCGGCAGCACAAGACCAGCTTCTGAGGGGCAGGGGTTCGCTGCCACCCGCCGCTGCTGTGCAGAAAGAGCGGCCTCCAGCGTCTGGTCCCCGGGAACTTCGGTCCGTCCTCTCGCCCCTGCCCTCGGCCTGGCTCGCGAGGCCTGGTGGGCGTGGGGAGGGGGTCGGCTGAGCGTCCTGAGGGGAAACGGGGTAAGGGAGGCGAAGGGTCCGGCTGCAGCGTCAGCGCCCCTCCTCCCGACTGTGGGGAAAGCGGCTGAAAACTCCTTCCGAGGCGCGCAGGCCCCGTATTCAGCCGAGTCCCTCTGCGCTCCTTCCTCCCTGAGCTAAAGTACCGGGGGGAGGGGGCAGGGCAGGGGACTGGCGCAGGTAATGGGGACCATCCAAAGGTGATTGTTAACTAAGGAAAACCAGCTCTCCCAAGGTGAGGAATGCGACGCTTTTCTTTGCCTGGTCTCACTGAAATCCTTCCTTTGATATGCACCTCAGCTCTCTGGGGCCTGCATTCTGTATTTGCATATCCTGAGTGCCTCAGGGCCCGCCGGCTCACATTGGAGGGCTGCAAGTGCTGAAGACTGTGACATCCTTTGTTTACTGATAGGGCAAGAACTATTCCATTTCTCACAGGCTTGAGGGGCAGACAGTGGAAAAAAGTCAGAGAATCTCACTCGGCCTGTACTTTGGTTTACATATAGATAATATGTATACTTAACTGTGCTAATAGAGGTTCTCAAGTCCAATCAACTTGTACTACTGCCCTCTATGTATCAATTTCATCAATATCATAAGATAAATGCCTATAGAATTGACTTAATCCATTTAAATAGGATAATGATTTTTAAAGGAAACAATAGAAATATAACAACAAAACCTTTACCACTAAAGGCTGGGTCTGGAACACCCTAGATAAATGTTCCATTGTTAAAATGTTGAAAGATGTAGTCAATAGAAATATCAACAAAAATGACAAATAATAAGGGTAGCAGAATGTTGAAATGTTCTATCTTTATCATTAAAGTGGCAGAAAATCATTTATTAGTAGGCACTGGGGGCAGAAGATGCCTGATTTTATATCTGTGTCATATTTGTGCAGTTGTTTCAACAAGTAACTTAAAGACAAAATGGAAAAACAAGGAGGTTTGTGCCTGAGATCATGCTGATGTGAAACCAGGGATGGCCACCTTGTGCCAGGTGAGTTAAGTTTACCTGGCAGGTAGACCGCAGAGCTCCTGGGAAGCAAGGGTTGGAATTTTTCTGCTGGGTGCCCCTTAGGTTCTGTGACTTGACTGACTGTGAGTCATGTTTCGGGAAAGACCTGATCACAGGAAAAGGGTGGGAATAGAGTGATTTGGGGAGCAGCTAACAACATTCATCACAGCTCACGGCCTGAATGAGTTTTAAAGAAACAGGAAAACAAATGCTTCTTATGGAATCAGAGAATGTGAGGGCTGGACAATCCCAGAAAATGAGGAACACCCATCCCATTTTCCAGATGACAAAACAGAGGTCCAGCAAGGTGAAATCCCTCACCCAAGTTGCACCCGTCTCTCCTCCCCACTACGTGGTTCATGAGAGCAGGACTCTTCCTGTCTTGATCACTGCTGAACCCCAAAAAGGGCCAGGCGTCTAGCAGCTGCTCCAAAAATTTGGGTTGACTGTAGGAACAATGCTATTTCTTTCTTTCTCACTCTTATTCAGGATTGTGCCAAGAACTCCCCAGGTTGCAATGTAATTCGAGAAATGTAAATATTGAGTTTTGTTGTGATGAGGACTTAGGCTTTGAAGGTAACAGACTTGGTTCAGATCTTGGTTCTGCCACTCCATAGCTGTTTGGCTTTGGTAAAATTACTAAACCTCTCTGAGATTATTTCCTCCTTTGTAAAGTGGGGATAAATCTATCTGAGCCAGCAGAGCACCTGCATGAGAGATGTGCACTAAATATTGGTCTTTCTCACTCTCCTACGCCATCTCTCTGTTCTTCCCAGAGAAGCTGTACAGAAGGATATAGTACTTTTGTTTAAAATAGTTAACTAATTAATTAATTAATTTGTTTTTGGCTGCGTTGGGTCTTCGTTGCTATGGGCAGGCTTTCTCTAGTTGCGGCAAGCGGGGGCTACTCTTTGTTGCGGTGCGCGGGCTTCTCATTGCGGTGGCTTCTCTTGCTAGCCTTAACCCCAATGCTAGCCTTAACCCTGGCTCTCACAACATGAATTCCTCTTCCCATATCTTATGCACTAATTAATATAAATGTAGGCATATTATTTCTGTTAGCCATATCACACCTAGCCATTTATTCCATCCTCAGATCTGGATGAACTTCACATTCAAAATACTCACTCACTGGAGCTCTAGGAACAATAGCACAGACAATCATCTCATATGAAGTAATGTAGCAGTTATTCTATTCTCAGTCTTACTGATAAATGGATCATTTACACTTTCAACAGTAATTATTGCACAAGAACACCTATGACTAATTTTCTCCTGACCCCTACCCAGAATTTGATTATCTCCGCAGTAGGAGAAATCCAATGAAGCCCCACTTGATTTAACGGAAGTAGCATCAAAACCCGTATATGTCTTCAATGTAGAAAATGTAGCAGGCCCATTCACCCCGTCCCTCCTAGAGAATATGTCAATTTCCCTGTAATAAACATTTCCACAGCAATCTATTTTTAGGAGCATTCGACAATCCCTAGGTGCCAGAATTATATACAGCCCAAGTCATCATTAAAACACATCTAACAATCTCCTTTCTATGAATTTGAGCCTCCTACCTACAATTTTGATATGATCAAGGCATACATCTCTTATGAAAAGTTTTTTTACGACTAACATTAACCCTATGTATATGAGAGTTTTCACTACTTGTCATCATACCAGGCAACCCACCACAAATTTAAGAAATATGTCTGACAAAAGAGTTACTTTGATAGAGTAAATCACAGAGGTTTCAATGCTCTTATTCCTGGAATTGAATTCTTCCTAATAATTTTACATTCTCCATGCTACCTACCACATTACACCACATGCTATATAGTAAAGTTCTCTAAGTAAGCTTCAGGCCCATACCCCCAAAATATTTTTGTATATCCTTCCTGTGCTAATAAACTCTCATTGTTTTTACCATCATTCTACTGATCATTTTCTCAGGAAATATAATTGTATAACAAGCTCACACTGGTTAATGGTATCCCCATTCTAATAAAAAACATGAACCCATAAGCTACAGAAGCATCCAACAAATATTTCCTAAAACAGTCCACCACATCAATACTACTTATAAAGGCTATTATCATTAATCTAATATACTCTGGTCAAAGAGCACAATGAATAACAAGAATCTTTAATACAGCAGCATCCACCCTCATGACAATCGCCCTTGTCACAAAAGTAGGACTTTCCCCATTTCACTTCTGAGTGCCTGAAGTCACACGAGGCATCCCATGAACAGCGGACCTGATGCTATCAACATGACAAATTTGCACCCCTATCAGTTTTATACCACATGTCACCATCCATCAACCTAAATATACTATTAATCATAGTGATATTATAAATCATAGCTGGAGGCTGAGGCAGACTTCGCCATACTCACCTGGAAAATATTACACCCTCCTCATCAATTGCCCATATAGGATGAATAACAGCTATTATAATGTATATTCAGATTATAACAATCCTAAACATACTAATTTATATCATAACAACACTATCTTCTTCTTATTTATGCCCAGATCATGTACTACAAGAGTATCATTATCACACACATGAGATAAAACACCTCCCATCACAATCATTTTCCTCACCATTATAGTATCATTAGGACATCGCCCATCACTATCAGGCTTTCTACCCAAATGAATAATTATCCAAGAGATAACAAAACGACAACATCATTCTACCAACACTAATAGCCATCATAGCAGTCCTCAGCATATATGTCTACTTGCAGCTAACATACTCCACATCACTAACTATATTCCCTTCATTAAACAACACAAACACAAAACAATTTGAACATACAAAGCAATAACCTTCCTATCATTACCAATCATAATACCCACACGATTACTACACACAACACCCATTCTATCGGTGCTGTACTAGGAATTTAGGTTAGTTCAGACCAAGAGCTTTCAAAAACCTAAACAAGTGAAATTTACTTAATTCCTAAAAATAAGGATTGCAAGACTTTATTCTACATCAATTGAATGTAAAGCAAACACTGTATTGAAGCCAAATCTTTACGAGATTGATGAGTTTTAACCCCAGGAAACTTTAGTTAACAGGCAAATCCTCTAGTCAACTGGCTTCAGTCTACTTCTCCTTCATTTGAGATAGAAAAAAAGAAAAAAAAAAAGGCAGGAAAATCACTGGCAGAATTGAAGCTGCTTCTCTGAAGTTACAATTCAATTTGTTGATTCACCACAGGGTTTGCCAGAAAGAGGGCTCAATCTCTGTCTTTAGATTTACAGTCTAATGCTAACTCAGTCATTTTACCTCTGTTCATACACTGCTGATTATTTTCAACAAATCACAAAGATATCGGCATTTTATATTCAGTATTTGGTGCTTGAGCTGGAGTAGCAGGCAGCACCTTAATTATATTAATCCAGGCTGAGCTATGCTGACCTGGACCGCTACTTGGAGATGCCCAGATCTGTAAGGTTGTCATAACAGTCCCTGCACTTGTAATAATTTTCTTTATAGCTGTACCCGTTATGATTGCAGGCTTTGAAAACTGACTTGGGCCACTAATAACTCGGACACCTGAAGTAGCATTTCCCCCAATAAATCATATAAACTTTTGACTACTTCCCCCATCATTCTTACTCTTACTCATATCACCAATAGTAGAAGCTGGTTCTGGTACCAGTGGAACCGTGTATTCAGCTCTAGCCTGCAATCTGGCCCATGCAGTAGCCTCTGTCGACCTAACTCTTTTCTCCTTACATTTAGCAGGTGTCTCCTCAATTCTTGGTATTATTACTTTTATTACTATAGTCTTTAATACAAAACCAGCAGTCATATCCCAATACCAAACACCATTATTTGTTTAATCTTCCCCAACTATAGCCATATTACTATAATTACCAATCTCAGTCCAAGCAGCCAGAATTGCCATGCTGTTAAGAGATAGAAATCTAAACACTACTTTCTTTGACCCTGCAGGAGGAGACCGAATCCTATACCAACACCTCTTTTGATACTTTGCTCACCCTGAAGTCTGTATTCATGGCCTAACAGGGTTTGTTATAAACTAACATATCATTACATACTATTTAGGACAAAAATTGCCTCTCAGCTATCTGGGAATAGTATGAGTCACGTCCACTGGTTTTTTAGGAGTTCTCTTGTGGGCCCATCATATGCTTACCTTAGGGATAGCTGTGGACTCAGGAGCATACTTTGCATCAGCTACCGTAATTACTTCTATCCCTACAGGAGTAAAAGTATCTAGCTGATTAGAAACTCTTTACTTAATTTTTCTTTTTCTTTTCTTTTCTTTTTTTTTTTTGGCTGAGTTGGGTCTTGGTTGCTGCGCATGGGCTTTCTCTGGTTGCGGTGAGCGGCAGCTACTCTTCGTTGCGGTGTGCGGCCCTTTCATTGCAGTGGCTTCTCTTGTTGCAGAGCACGGCCTCTAGGCGCGTGGGCTTCAGTAGTTGTGGCTTGCGGGCTCTAGAGGACAGGCTCAGTAGTTGTGGCACACGGGCTTTTTGCTCCGCGGCATGTGGAATCTTCCCAGACAAGGGCTCGAACCCGTGTCCCCTGCATTGGCAGGCGAATTCTTAACCACTGCGTCACCAGGGAAGTCCCTGGTTAGCAACTGTTCACGGAGGTAATACTATATGACCTCCCACTATATTATGAGTTTTAGGCTTTAGTTTTTCTTTTTACAGTAGGTGGTTGGACAGGAATCATCTTAGCCAAATCATCCCCAGACATTGTCCTCCAGGATACAGACTATGTAGTAGCACACTTCCATGACCTAATGTCCATGGGAGCAGTCTTCACTATTATAGGAGGCTTCCTACACTGATTCCCACTATTCTCAGGTTATAGAGTTAACTCAGCATGAGCAAAAATTCACTTCACAAGTATATTTGTAGTAGTAAATATGACTTCCTGCAGCACTTTCGTGGCCTCTCAGGGATGTCACTACGTTAGTCTGAGTACCCTGAGGCACACACAACATGAAATATTTTGTCTTTAGGCTCATTCATCTCATTAGCAGCGGTAATGGTAATAATCTTCATACTTTGAAAAGCATTTGTGTCTAAACAAGAAGTCTTAGTAGTGGAAATTGCTACTCCTAACCTAGAATGGTTACACGGATGTCCTCCACCATATCCTATGTTTCAAGATCCTACCTATGTAAATGTAAAATAAGGAAGGACTCAAGTCCTTTTCAACCAGTTTCAAGCCAACACCATAACAATTATGTCTTCCTCAATAAATGAGATAAAAGTAAAAAGTGATGTAGCTTTGTCAAAGTTAAATGATAGGCTAAAATCCTGTATATCACTAAGGCATATCAATTTCATCTAGGCTCTCAAGATACAACATCACCGATTATGGAAGAACTTTTACATTTTCTTCATCACACATTAATAGTGATTTTTAAAATAAGTTCTCTAGTCCTCTATATCATTTCACTAATATTGATATCTAAACTCATATGCATACAATAGATGCACAGGTAGAGAAAATGTGAACAATTTACTAGCTATTATTGTAATCTTAATTGCCCTATCATCATTGTGAATCCTTTACATGATACATGAAATCAATAACTCTTCCCAAACCATAAAAATCTATGGGTCAGTAATGATACTGAAGCTACAAATACACAGATTACGAAGATTTAAATGTTGACTCCTGTGTAATCCCCACATCAGAGCTAAAACCAGGAGAATAATGACTAATAGAAGTCAACAACCGAGTAGTTAGGGATAGTCATTGAATATTAGTTTCATCTGAAATTGTTGTACACTCCGGAGTTGTTCCTTCTCAGGCCTAAAAGGAGCTGCTATCCCAGGACGCCTAACTTGAAGAATCCTAATATCAACAGGACCAGGCCTATGTTGTGGACAAGAGAGCTCGTTTTCCTGAGTTCAAAGACAGGACAGAGGGATATGGCTGAGATATGGGGTGAATCTGGAGCCCATGGGTATGCACTCTCCAAGCTCCAGTATAGGAATGGGGCCTCTAGGGTCCCAGGCCACCCACCACGCCCTCTGGAGCAGGATCTGGGCAACATTCCCTGTCAGTGATGAGGCAGCCCTAGCACTTGTCACGCCCCGATGTCGTGTCCTAAGTGGGCCCCATGCTCTTGGGACCACACCCCACACTCTGCAGGTCCATGCTACAGGGTCCTTCGTGCCTCAGGAGTAGAGACCACACAGCAAGCAGTTCCCTCCGCAACCAGCAGGAGGAGGGGAGGAGAGCAGGGGCACCAGGGGAATCTCACTCAGACAACAACACCCCAGCAGTGCCAGCGGGGACAGTGATGATGCAGATGAGGCACAGACCAAGAGATGGGACCAGAGGACCCAAAAGGCAGCTGGTCAGGTCCTGGCTCACCTGCACCCTGGACACCTTTGTCCCGCATACACCCCCTTCCTCATACACCCTCTCCTTAAAGGCAGATTCTTCAGATGCAAACAGGCTTCAGACTGAAAGTCAGCTCTTCCAAAATGACCCGTCAGCAAACACTGCAGGATTGCACTCCAGTGGGTGCCCTGGAGTCGACAACTCAGGGACTGAAGTGGATATCGGTGCCAGGGGCAGTGGGAGGGAATGGGGAATGAGACTTTCATGGTTGTGCAATTTTGGCTTTGCAAGAGGAAAAGTTCTAGGGATGGTGGTGATGGCTCCACGAGAAAGTGAATCTATCTGATGCCTCAGAAACGTGCACTTAAAATGGTGATGATGGTAAAGGGTATGTGACGTGTGTTTTATTTCACTTAAAATAAATTCTTAAAATAATGTCTTGTTAATTGAGATTCCATTTCGACTCCCCTTCATCACAAATGTCGGAGGCCCAGACACAGTCCCCTACCTTAGGGGCCATCACGGTACCCTCACAGAGCACGTAGGAGACCATTCTTAGGGGGGGCTAGTCTGTGCTCACCTGACCTCTGTCCAGGGGGTCCCAGGCAGTGGTGACCCCCATAGATTAGACACATGATATGCTATAGTCTTAAAACGATACCACCAAGTGTTGTCACTCACTGGAACACAGAGCAGCAACCCACTCAAACATGCCTGACCTCATATGATTGTGACAAGATGAAGAGAAGAAAAGGAACCACAGGTTAATCAGGACAACACCCTTAATGCAGAGGTTGGAAATCTCAAAGGGGACAGGACACACTGCAGGCAAAGAGCGCATATGCGGTCTCCCCATCCATGTGATCCTGACCCATGCAGGTATGGTGAGACCCACACAGTCCCCTCACCCTATACCTGGGGCCACACATCCACACTCACCAGGGTGACCCACCTCCCCAGACCCCTCCACCTGGGTCACATGTCCACAGTCCCAGGGTGACCTCACCTCCCCAGACCCTGCACCTGGGGTCACACGTCCCCTTGGTCAGGACACCATGGCTCTGCAGAGGGCTTCCCCAATGTGGAAACAAGCTGGGTCCCTGGGACCTCCTGGGATGGGAAAAAGTGTCAGGTGGGTCTCCTTTCCCCACACTTGTCCCAGAGGAGTCCTCCTCTTCTCACTTTGGTTCTGTGTGATTTTAACTGTTTTTACAGCTTTCATACTAGAGTTGAACACACGACCCTGGTGCTGGCATGCTCAGTCCTTTCTCGTCTCACTTACATGTTGAGAAAACTCACAGGACAGCAGGGCTGAAAGCCGAGGGGCAGCTCTGGACTCTGCTGAGTAGGGACGGTAGACTGGAGGGAGAGCTCAGCAGCAGCCTCAGCTGTCACCCATCGGCCTTTTGCCCGATCTGCGTGCCCTGCAATCAATTCAGCAGCTAAACCTGCTTCCCTATGCACCATGCACGTGCTGGTAAATTGGAATTATTGCCAGGTAGTCCTCCTGAGGATTCTCCACGAGCCCCAGGGAAGGTGAACCTTGCAGGGATTAAGACTAAGGCCCCGACCATAGCACTGACCCTTGGGAGGACCAGGTCACCACACTCAGAAGAGAGGCTGTTACGTAGACAAGCCCACCTCAGCTCCAGACCCCAGACATCTAAGCACTGACATTCAGATGCAGGCACGGAGCTTCCCAGTACTGAGGCCAGGCCGGGTCTCTACCCAGGTCCCCATAGTCCTAGCGTACACAGAACATGGTCAGGTCTAAATCTTCTTATTGTAGACAACACATGGTCAGCTCTAAACATAATCAGTAGACAGGACATGCAGAGGTCTAAATCTACCATGTAGACACAACTTGATCATGTTTAAACTAGCTTAGGGCTGATCTCATAGGAGGTACAGATCACACACATGGGTCTCTTATCTTTGGACACCCACATCAGTAAACTGAACAAAATCTTTGTCATTAAACATTTCAACAGGCAAAACAGAAATGTTCCCAATTTCTCTGGCCACCTGATGGTCAGGATCCACGGGCGAGCCACGAACTTCTTAGAGTGCAGCCCAGTCTGATGCCAGGACAGACAAGAAGTGGCCTGATTCCAGCCTCCCAGGCTTCCAGAAGGAGGCGGCCACACTGGAAGCCCAGGCAGGAGAGTCCTGCATGGTCCGGGCCGGGAGATCCGGTCTGTCCATTCGGCGGGCCGATTCCGGGCGGGGCGCTCAGGGCCGCTGAGAGCCCTGCACTCAGGTCCTGCTTCCCTGCAGCGTGTGCGTGTGCGTGTGCGTGTGTGTAGAGGGGGCGGTGGCTGACGGCTCCCATGGTTCCCGTCCCGGCACCGCGCTGTCTTCGAGGGGAGGCACGGGGAGAGGGAGGGCCACAGAAGCCGTTGGAGAGGAGAACCCACCGCGGAACTCCTTGCACACTGGCTCGCCCCACCCGGAGACCCGCCTGCCCATCGTGGGCCGCATGTCGCCCCCCAGTCCCCCACCCCCGAGGGCAGGGTGCCTGCTCTTTCAACAGCACAGGGTCTCACATGAAGGAGACCCAGTGGGGACTGTCAGCCCCCGACTCCTGATGCTGTGTTTGGGGAGAATGAACCCCCTTGACTGGGCGATGGGACCCTGTGAGGAAAGAGGTGGCGGCCCCATCCAAGTCGGGGCCTGGCTGAGATATGAGGAAACAGGAGCCAAGGGCAGGGCCTGGAGGCCAGGCCAACGGGAGGGGCACCCCCAGCCTTGGCCGGGCTCTCCAACGGTGACATTGTTGCTTTAGGGGACCTGGGACAAGTGACTGAATGTAATGGGAGTCTAAACTGGACCCTGAATGGGGCTTAAAGAAGGTGTGAAGGATGTTACTGAGACAGTGACAGTCATTGGAAGACAAACTCTGTGTCAGGATATCCTGCTCGATCCATTTAAATCCCTGAGATCTGTGACCTTTACGTGGCTACGCAGGATTGTTAGAGCAGCTGCGTGCGGATATATCTGGGGCACAATTCAGTCTGCAGCCAACTTGCAAGTGGTTCCAGCAAACACACAGGTGTGCACACAGGCAGGCACAGCACACACACAAACATATGCACGTGCACAGCACAAATATATTCACACACTAGCATGTGAACACACATGCACCCATATGCCCATGCACACACTAATGTGTGCAAGTTCACATACCTATGCACATGCACAGCATATGTATGCAAACAGGCACACGCACACGCATAGCACACACACAGGGAATAAAGTGAATCCGTAAAGCATTAATTCCTGAACACAAGTGAAGCTGACATGTCTTTTTCCCTTTTCTTAGCCTTGATGTTTTCCACAACAAAAAGTTTAAGAAAAAAGTTAATGGCAAATGACTTTTGATTCATAGGACTTTCTGATTTTATTCCACAAATATTATGACAGTAGAAATGAATGTAGCTATTACATGTGTCCACTAATGGATGAATGGAGAAGAAAAACACGGTCCATCAATACAAGGGAATGCTATTCAGCCTAAAAAGGAAGTCAATTCTGACACAGGATGCAGCAGGGATGAACCTTGTGGGCATTATGCTCAGTGATGTAAGCTAGACACAAAAAAACAAACAGTGCTTGATCCACTCATACAAGGCCCCTGGAGCAGTCGGAAATATAGAGACATAAAGTAGGATGTTGAGTGCCAGAGGCTGAGGGAGGGACCATGGGGAGTGAGTGTTTAATGGAGACTGTTTCAATTTTGCAAGATGAAAAAGTTCTGGAGGATGATGGTGGTCAGGTTTGCACAACAGTGTGAATTACTTCCTGACCCTGAAATGTGCACTTAAAAATGGTTAAGATAGTACATTTTATGTTATGTGTACCAGACCACAATTTTTAAAACTTTTTAAAAAACAACAGAAAGTAGTCCATGAATACCACAAGATGCACAACTTCACTAACAACAGAGGGATTAAAGCCATAAGCAAAATACTGTGCATACACCTACCAGAATGGCAGACATGAAAGACATAGTATCAAATATCAGCAGGATGTGGAGCAATGGAAAGCCTGGTACGCAACGGGGAGATGCAACCACTTCTGAAGCAATCGGGCCTCAGATAGCGATGTCCGTGCACAGAGACCCACAGTGCTCCTCCCAGTTGAACACAAACCCAGCAGGCCTGCACCAGGACACACGGACATGGACTTGCAGCCACAGGAGCCAAACCTGAAGGAACCTGAAGGCCATCACAGACGGATGCAGAAATGAACCATGCACGCTCCTATGAAGGAATATTCCACAGCAATGGAGTACATTTTGTTTAAAGGTGGTAAAAGTATAAAAATTATTTTTAAAAAAAAACTATATTTACAAGATGAAAGAATCTATAATTCTGGCACCTAGGGATTGTCGAATGCTCCCAAAAATAGATTGCTGTGGAAATGTTTATTATAGGGAAATTGACTTATTCTCTGGGAAGGACGGGGTGAATGGGCCTGCTACATTTTGTACATTGAAGACATGTACAGGTTTTGATTCTACTTCCGTTAAATCAAGTGGAGCTTCACTGGATTTCTGCTACTGCGGAGATAATCAAATACTGGGTAGGGGTCAGGAGAAAATTAGTCCTAGGTGTTCTTGTGTAATAATTACTGTTGAAAGTGTAAATGATCCCTTTACCAGTAAGACTGAGAATAGAATAACTGCTACATTACTTCATATGAGATGATCGTCTGCGCTATTGTTCCTAGAGCTCCAGTGAGTGAGTATTTTGAATGTGAAGTTCATCCAGATCTGAGGATGGAATAAATGGCTAGGTGTGATATGGCTAATAGAAATAATATGCCTACATTTATATTAATTAGTGGATAAGATATGGGAACAGGAATTCATGTTGTGAGAGCCAGGGTTAAGGCTAGCATTGGGGCAATAATATATAAATTGATGATGTTGATGGACATAGTGGTTCTTTAATAAGTAATTTGAATGCCTCAGCAATGGGTTGTAAACATCCATGGGGGCTGATGATTTTTGGCCCTTTCTGGATATGTATATAGCCTAGGATTTTCCATTTAGTTAATATGAGGAATGCTATGGTGAATTAAATTGGGTAATTTGTGAAAGAATGCTGATTATAAACATATTCTTAGGAAGAGGACTTGAACCAGTGCAGAAAAAGTTTCAGTTTTACATAATTACCGGGCACTGCCAGCATAACGAACCCTGTTCTACAGTAGGGTATGTATAAATTAATTGAATGTAGATTATATCATCATTTAGTTTGAAGACATTTTGTAAAGTAAGCCGTATTGCTCTTGTCCTTTCATACTGGAAGAAATCTGCAATAGACAGAAACCAACCAGGATGACTCCAGTCTGAACTCAGATCACGTGAGACTTTAATCGTTGAACAAACAGACAATTAATAGCAGTTATACCGTTGAAAGGTCGTGATCCAGCATCAAGGTCATAAACCATATTGCCCATATGAACTGCAGAATACAATTACACTGTTATCCCTAGTAAAACTTGTTCCATTGACCAGTGTTTTAGAAGAACAGGTGATAAAGCATTTTGACTAGCTGGCCTAAATTTTAATCACTCAGAAGTGGTTTTATTCTCCAAAAGATAAATGGCGCACGGGCTCAAGACACACCGGCTTCAGTAGTTGCGGCGTGCAGACTCAGTAGTTGTGGCCCACTGGCTTAGTTGTTCCGTGGCACGTGAGATCTTCCCGGACCGGGGATCGAACCGGGTCCCCTGCATTGGCAGGCGAATTCTTAATCACTGCATCACCAGGGAAGTCCCAGATTCGCAGTCTCCCTTTTAATATACCTTAAGCCCAAAGAATCCATGGAAAATTGTTAGAGAAAATAAGGCAATAAAATATTGTAAGGACTATAACAGAAGCATATAGTATACAGTTCATATAGACACACCCCAAGCAGTTACAAAGTATATTAAAAGGGAGGCTGCAATTTTAAAAGAATAAGAAAACTTTCACCCACAAACTCCCAATCTTTCCTGAAACGTTGCAATCTGAACCCCTATTGTAGGAAGCAGAAGATTCCAGGAGACATTCTACAAATGAAGGACTCCAAACCCTGTGGTTGGATAAGAAATTCTGGAAGGAAGGTATCCTCACCCAAGGAGAGCAGGTTCCTATACTTGTCTAACATCACATCCCTGTACAATTCCCGTTGATCTTGCTCGAGGCATTCTCACTCCTCTTGACAGAAATCTATGGCCACATCCTGGGATGTCAGCAGTCCCTGAAATTCAACGTACACATGCCATGTGGCCACTGGAAGAGTTCATAATATGACCCAAGAAGAAAACAGCAAGTTAAGGGAAGGTTTTAATTTAGAAGAGTGTCTTCAATTCTCCACTAATACATATATATATATTTTTTACAAAGTAACTTTCTCTACCTTATTTCTAACTACAAGAAAAGAGTATGGCATGTGATCCACAAAACCAGTATAGAGACTATACTTGTCTGGAAAAGAAATGATAAAATGATGGTTTCAACACAGGCATATGCATTTTTGAGTGTTTTATTTATATCAAACTGGATAAAATGTGTGTATTTCTCATAGAGAAAAGACCTGTCGAGGTAGAAATGTACCTTTCAACTATTCATGGGTACACGAGTACACTGGGGAGATTGTAAACGTGCAGATTGTGATTCAGTAGGTCCGGTGGGCCTGAGTTCTATTTTTTTAACAAGCTCATTTTTAACTAGTGATGCCACAGTCTCTGATTCATTAACCACAACTGTGAATATCAGAGACATAATTAGAAAGGTAAAAATTCATATTTAATTTTGAACTTAAAGTGTTTTGTGGATTTTACACCTTTAATAGAATAGTGAGCACAGCAGCAACAATCATTTGTGAGTATTTACTATAGACTGTGTATCTTTCTAATGTTTTTGTGTAGGATTCCAGGAAAAAGGCCTGGGCTGCGGCCACAGTGGGCGTGGCCCCCAGGCCGGGCCGCCCCTCCAGGACCCCCGACGGGGCCCTGCGCTCCTGGCGGCTCCCTCCCCCGCCGCCCCGCTCCCTCCCGGAAGGCCTCGGGGCAGAGCGGTCCCACCCACTGCGCGCTGAACAGAGCCCGCGTTTCCTCAGACCTGGAACTCCCGGCTCGGGCGGGGTCTCTTCCCTCCGCCTTCACGGAACTGCCCCGGAGCCCGAGGGGAGGGCGACCTCACTGAGGCTGCCGGCTCTGGAGGTGCCCCGGCGGCCGAAGCCATGACAGTCGCGGGGACGGCGGGCCGGGTAAGTGGGCGCCGACCCTCCGCCTGGTCCTGTGCCCGGGCGGCAGCACAAGACCAGCTTCTGAGGGGCAGGGGTTCGCTGCCACCCGCCGCTGCTGTGCAGAAAGAGCGGCCTCCAGCGTCTGGTCCCCGGGAACTTCGGTCCGTCCTCTCGCCCCTGCCCTCGGCCTGGCTCGCGAGGCCTGGTGGGCGTGGGGAGGGGGTCGGCTGAGCGTCCTGAGGGGAAACGGGGTAAGGGAGGCGCAGGGTCCGGCTGCAGCGTCAGCGCCCCTCCTCCCGACTGTGGGGAAAGCGGCTGAAAACTCCTTCCGAGGCGCGCAGGCCCCGTATTCAGCCGAGTCCCTCTGCGCTCCTTCCTCCCTGAGCTAAAGTACCGGGGGGAGGGGGCAGGGCAGGGGACTGGCGCAGGTAATGGGGACCATCCAAAGGTGATTGTTAACTAAGGAAAACCAGCTCTCCCAAGGTGAGGAATGCGACGCTTTTCTTTGCCTGGTCTCACTGAAATCCTTCCTTTGATATGCACCTCAGCTCTCTGGGGCCTGCATTCTGTATTTGCATATCCTGAGTGCCTCAGGGCCCGCCGGCTCACATTGGAGGGCTGCAAGTGCTGAAGACTGTGACATCCTTTGTTTACTGATAGGGCAAGAACTATTCCATTTCTCACAGGCTTGAGGGGCAGACAGTGGAAAAAAGTCAGAGAATCTCACTCGGCCTGTACTTTGGTTTACATATAGATAATATGTATACTTAACTGTGCTAATAGAGGTTCTCAAGTCCAATCAACTTGTACTACTGCCCTCTATGTATCAATTTCATCAATATCATAAGATAAATGCCTATAGAATTGACTTAATCCATTTAAATAGGATAATGATTTTTAAAGGAAACAATAGAAATATAACAACAAAACCTTTACCACTAAAGGCTGGGTCTGGAACACCCTAGATAAATGTTCCATTGTTAAAATGTTGAAAGATGTAGTCAATAGAAATATCAACAAAAATGACAAATAATAAGGGTAGCAGAATGTTGAAATGTTCTATCTTTATCATTAAAGTGGCAGAAAATCATTTATTAGTAGGCACTGGGGGCAGAAGATGCCTGATTTTATATCTGTGTCATATTTGTGCAGTTGTTTCAACAAGTAACTTAAAGACAAAATGGAAAAACAAGGAGGTTTGTGCCTGAGATCATGCTGATGTGAAACCAGGGATGGCCACCTTGTGCCAGGTGAGTTAAGTTTACCTGGCAGGTAGACCGCAGAGCTCCTGGGAAGCAAGGGTTGGAATTTTTCTGCTGGGTGCCCCTTAGGTTCTGTGACTTGACTGACTGTGAGTCATGTTTCGGGAAAGACCTGATCACAGGAAAAGGGTGGGAATAGAGTGATTTGGGGAGCAGCTAACAACATTCATCACAGCTCACGGCCTGAATGAGTTTTAAAGAAACAGGAAAACAAATGCTTCTTATGGAATCAGAGAATGTGAGGGCTGGACAATCCCAGAAAATGAGGAACACCCATCCCATTTTCCAGATGACAAAACAGAGGTCCAGCAAGGTGAAATCCCTCACCCAAGTTGCACCCGTCTCTCCTCCCCACTACGTGGTTCATGAGAGCAGGACTCTTCCTGTCTTGATCACTGCTGAACCCCAAAAAGGGCCAGGCGTCTAGCAGCTGCTCCAAAAATTTGGGTTGACTGTAGGAACAATGCTATTTCTTTCTTTCTCACTCTTATTCAGGATTGTGCCAAGAACTCCCCAGGTTGCAATGTAATTCGAGAAATGTAAATATTGAGTTTTGTTGTGATGAGGACTTAGGCTTTGAAGGTAACAGACTTGGTTCAGATCTTGGTTCTGCCACTCCATAGCTGTTTGGCTTTGGTAAAATTACTAAACCTCTCTGAGATTATTTCCTCCTTTGTAAAGTGGGGATAAATCTATCTGAGCCAGCAGAGCACCTGCATGAGAGATGTGCACTAAATATTGGTCTTTCTCACTCTCCTACGCCATCTCTCTGTTCTTCCCAGAGAAGCTGTACAGAAGGATATAGTACTTTTGTTTAAAATAGTTAACTAATTAATTAATTAATTTGTTTTTGGCTGCGTTGGGTCTTCGTTGCTATGGGCAGGCTTTCTCTAGTTGCGGCAAGCGGGGGCTACTCTTTGTTGCGGTGCGCGGGCTTCTCATTGCGGTGGCTTCTCTTGCTAGCCTTAACCCCAATGCTAGCCTTAACCCTGGCTCTCACAACATGAATTCCTCTTCCCATATCTTATGCACTAATTAATATAAATGTAGGCATATTATTTCTGTTAGCCATATCACACCTAGCCATTTATTCCATCCTCAGATCTGGATGAACTTCACATTCAAAATACTCACTCACTGGAGCTCTAGGAACAATAGCACAGACAATCATCTCATATGAAGTAATGTAGCAGTTATTCTATTCTCAGTCTTACTGATAAATGGATCATTTACACTTTCAACAGTAATTATTGCACAAGAACACCTATGACTAATTTTCTCCTGACCCCTACCCAGAATTTGATTATCTCCGCAGTAGGAGAAATCCAATGAAGCCCCACTTGATTTAACGGAAGTAGCATCAAAACCCGTATATGTCTTCAATGTAGAAAATGTAGCAGGCCCATTCACCCCGTCCCTCCTAGAGAATATGTCAATTTCCCTGTAATAAACATTTCCACAGCAATCTATTTTTAGGAGCATTCGACAATCCCTAGGTGCCAGAATTATATACAGCCCAAGTCATCATTAAAACACATCTAACAATCTCCTTTCTATGAATTTGAGCCTCCTACCTACAATTTTGATATGATCAAGGCATACATCTCTTATGAAAAGTTTTTTTACGACTAACATTAACCCTATGTATATGAGAGTTTTCACTACTTGTCATCATACCAGGCAACCCACCACAAATTTAAGAAATATGTCTGACAAAAGAGTTACTTTGATAGAGTAAATCACAGAGGTTTCAATGCTCTTATTCCTGGAATTGAATTCTTCCTAATAATTTTACATTCTCCATGCTACCTACCACATTACACCACATGCTATATAGTAAAGTTCTCTAAGTAAGCTTCAGGCCCATACCCCCAAAATATTTTTGTATATCCTTCCTGTGCTAATAAACTCTCATTGTTTTTACCATCATTCTACTGATCATTTTCTCAGGAAATATAATTGTATAACAAGCTCACACTGGTTAATGGTATCCCCATTCTAATAAAAAACATGAACCCATAAGCTACAGAAGCATCCAACAAATATTTCCTAAAACAGTCCACCACATCAATACTACTTATAAAGGCTATTATCATTAATCTAATATACTCTGGTCAAAGAGCACAATGAATAACAAGAATCTTTAATACAGCAGCATCCACCCTCATGACAATCGCCCTTGTCACAAAAGTAGGACTTTCCCCATTTCACTTCTGAGTGCCTGAAGTCACACGAGGCATCCCATGAACAGCGGACCTGATGCTATCAACATGACAAATTTGCACCCCTATCAGTTTTATACCACATGTCACCATCCATCAACCTAAATATACTATTAATCATAGTGATATTATAAATCATAGCTGGAGGCTGAGGCAGACTTCGCCATACTCACCTGGAAAATATTACACCCTCCTCATCAATTGCCCATATAGGATGAATAACAGCTATTATAATGTATATTCAGATTATAACAATCCTAAACATACTAATTTATATCATAACAACACTATCTTCTTCTTATTTATGCCCAGATCATGTACTACAAGAGTATCATTATCACACACATGAGATAAAACACCTCCCATCACAATCATTTTCCTCACCATTATAGTATCATTAGGACATCGCCCATCACTATCAGGCTTTCTACCCAAATGAATAATTATCCAAGAGATAACAAAACGACAACATCATTCTACCAACACTAATAGCCATCATAGCAGTCCTCAGCATATATGTCTACTTGCAGCTAACATACTCCACATCACTAACTATATTCCCTTCATTAAACAACACAAACACAAAACAATTTGAACATACAAAGCAATAACCTTCCTATCATTACCAATCATAATACCCACACGATTACTACACACAACACCCATTCTATCGGTGCTGTACTAGGAATTTAGGTTAGTTCAGACCAAGAGCTTTCAAAAACCTAAACAAGTGAAATTTACTTAATTCCTAAAAATAAGGATTGCAAGACTTTATTCTACATCAATTGAATGTAAAGCAAACACTGTATTGAAGCCAAATCTTTACGAGATTGATGAGTTTTAACCCCAGGAAACTTTAGTTAACAGGCAAATCCTCTAGTCAACTGGCTTCAGTCTACTTCTCCTTCATTTGAGATAGAAAAAAAGAAAAAAAAAAAGGCAGGAAAATCACTGGCAGAATTGAAGCTGCTTCTCTGAAGTTACAATTCAATTTGTTGATTCACCACAGGGTTTGCCAGAAAGAGGGCTCAATCTCTGTCTTTAGATTTACAGTCTAATGCTAACTCAGTCATTTTACCTCTGTTCATACACTGCTGATTATTTTCAACAAATCACAAAGATATCGGCATTTTATATTCAGTATTTGGTGCTTGAGCTGGAGTAGCAGGCAGCACCTTAATTATATTAATCCAGGCTGAGCTATGCTGACCTGGACCGCTACTTGGAGATGCCCAGATCTGTAAGGTTGTCATAACAGTCCCTGCACTTGTAATAATTTTCTTTATAGCTGTACCCGTTATGATTGCAGGCTTTGAAAACTGACTTGGGCCACTAATAACTCGGACACCTGAAGTAGCATTTCCCCCAATAAATCATATAAACTTTTGACTACTTCCCCCATCATTCTTACTCTTACTCATATCACCAATAGTAGAAGCTGGTTCTGGTACCAGTGGAACCGTGTATTCAGCTCTAGCCTGCAATCTGGCCCATGCAGTAGCCTCTGTCGACCTAACTCTTTTCTCCTTACATTTAGCAGGTGTCTCCTCAATTCTTGGTATTATTACTTTTATTACTATAGTCTTTAATACAAAACCAGCAGTCATATCCCAATACCAAACACCATTATTTGTTTAATCTTCCCCAACTATAGCCATATTACTATAATTACCAATCTCAGTCCAAGCAGCCAGAATTGCCATGCTGTTAAGAGATAGAAATCTAAACACTACTTTCTTTGACCCTGCAGGAGGAGACCGAATCCTATACCAACACCTCTTTTGATACTTTGCTCACCCTGAAGTCTGTATTCATGGCCTAACAGGGTTTGTTATAAACTAACATATCATTACATACTATTTAGGACAAAAATTGCCTCTCAGCTATCTGGGAATAGTATGAGTCACGTCCACTGGTTTTTTAGGAGTTCTCTTGTGGGCCCATCATATGCTTACCTTAGGGATAGCTGTGGACTCAGGAGCATACTTTGCATCAGCTACCGTAATTACTTCTATCCCTACAGGAGTAAAAGTATCTAGCTGATTAGAAACTCTTTACTTAATTTTTCTTTTTCTTTTCTTTTCTTTTTTTTTTTTGGCTGAGTTGGGTCTTGGTTGCTGCGCATGGGCTTTCTCTGGTTGCGGTGAGCGGCAGCTACTCTTCGTTGCGGTGTGCGGCCCTTTCATTGCAGTGGCTTCTCTTGTTGCAGAGCACGGCCTCTAGGCGCGTGGGCTTCAGTAGTTGTGGCTTGCGGGCTCTAGAGGACAGGCTCAGTAGTTGTGGCACACGGGCTTTTTGCTCCGCGGCATGTGGAATCTTCCCAGACAAGGGCTCGAACCCGTGTCCCCTGCATTGGCAGGCGAATTCTTAACCACTGCGTCACCAGGGAAGTCCCTGGTTAGCAACTGTTCACGGAGGTAATACTATATGACCTCCCACTATATTATGAGTTTTAGGCTTTAGTTTTTCTTTTTACAGTAGGTGGTTGGACAGGAATCATCTTAGCCAAATCATCCCCAGACATTGTCCTCCAGGATACAGACTATGTAGTAGCACACTTCCATGACCTAATGTCCATGGGAGCAGTCTTCACTATTATAGGAGGCTTCCTACACTGATTCCCACTATTCTCAGGTTATAGAGTTAACTCAGCATGAGCAAAAATTCACTTCACAAGTATATTTGTAGTAGTAAATATGACTTCCTGCAGCACTTTCGTGGCCTCTCAGGGATGTCACTACGTTAGTCTGAGTACCCTGAGGCACACACAACATGAAATATTTTGTCTTTAGGCTCATTCATCTCATTAGCAGCGGTAATGGTAATAATCTTCATACTTTGAAAAGCATTTGTGTCTAAACAAGAAGTCTTAGTAGTGGAAATTGCTACTCCTAACCTAGAATGGTTACACGGATGTCCTCCACCATATCCTATGTTTCAAGATCCTACCTATGTAAATGTAAAATAAGGAAGGACTCAAGTCCTTTTCAACCAGTTTCAAGCCAACACCATAACAATTATGTCTTCCTCAATAAATGAGATAAAAGTAAAAAGTGATGTAGCTTTGTCAAAGTTAAATGATAGGCTAAAATCCTGTATATCACTAAGGCATATCAATTTCATCTAGGCTCTCAAGATACAACATCACCGATTATGGAAGAACTTTTACATTTTCTTCATCACACATTAATAGTGATTTTTAAAATAAGTTCTCTAGTCCTCTATATCATTTCACTAATATTGATATCTAAACTCATATGCATACAATAGATGCACAGGTAGAGAAAATGTGAACAATTTACTAGCTATTATTGTAATCTTAATTGCCCTATCATCATTGTGAATCCTTTACATGATACATGAAATCAATAACTCTTCCCAAACCATAAAAATCTATGGGTCAGTAATGATACTGAAGCTACAAATACACAGATTACGAAGATTTAAATGTTGACTCCTGTGTAATCCCCACATCAGAGCTAAAACCAGGAGAATAATGACTAATAGAAGTCAACAACCGAGTAGTTAGGGATAGTCATTGAATATTAGTTTCATCTGAAATTGTTGTACACTCCGGAGTTGTTCCTTCTCAGGCCTAAAAGGAGCTGCTATCCCAGGACGCCTAACTTGAAGAATCCTAATATCAACAGGACCAGGCCTATGTTGTGGACAAGAGAGCTCGTTTTCCTGAGTTCAAAGACAGGACAGAGGGATATGGCTGAGATATGGGGTGAATCTGGAGCCCATGGGTATGCACTCTCCAAGCTCCAGTATAGGAATGGGGCCTCTAGGGTCCCAGGCCACCCACCACGCCCTCTGGAGCAGGATCTGGGCAACATTCCCTGTCAGTGATGAGGCAGCCCTAGCACTTGTCACGCCCCGATGTCGTGTCCTAAGTGGGCCCCATGCTCTTGGGACCACACCCCACACTCTGCAGGTCCATGCTACAGGGTCCTTCGTGCCTCAGGAGTAGAGACCACACAGCAAGCAGTTCCCTCCGCAACCAGCAGGAGGAGGGGAGGAGAGCAGGGGCACCAGGGGAATCTCACTCAGACAACAACACCCCAGCAGTGCCAGCGGGGACAGTGATGATGCAGATGAGGCACAGACCAAGAGATGGGACCAGAGGACCCAAAAGGCAGCTGGTCAGGTCCTGGCTCACCTGCACCCTGGACACCTTTGTCCCGCATACACCCCCTTCCTCATACACCCTCTCCTTAAAGGCAGATTCTTCAGATGCAAACAGGCTTCAGACTGAAAGTCAGCTCTTCCAAAATGACCCGTCAGCAAACACTGCAGGATTGCACTCCAGTGGGTGCCCTGGAGTCGACAACTCAGGGACTGAAGTGGATATCGGTGCCAGGGGCAGTGGGAGGGAATGGGGAATGAGACTTTCATGGTTGTGCAATTTTGGCTTTGCAAGAGGAAAAGTTCTAGGGATGGTGGTGATGGCTCCACGAGAAAGTGAATCTATCTGATGCCTCAGAAACGTGCACTTAAAATGGTGATGATGGTAAAGGGTATGTGACGTGTGTTTTATTTCACTTAAAATAAATTCTTAAAATAATGTCTTGTTAATTGAGATTCCATTTCGACTCCCCTTCATCACAAATGTCGGAGGCCCAGACACAGTCCCCTACCTTAGGGGCCATCACGGTACCCTCACAGAGCACGTAGGAGACCATTCTTAGGGGGGGCTAGTCTGTGCTCACCTGACCTCTGTCCAGGGGGTCCCAGGCAGTGGTGACCCCCATGGATTAGACACATGATATGCTATAGTCTTAAAACGATACCACCAAGTGTTGTCACTCACTGGAACACAGAGCAGCAACCCACTCAAACATGCCTGACCTCATATGATTGTGACAAGATGAAGAGAAGAAAAGGAACCACAGGTTAATCAGGACAACACCCTTAATGCAGAGGTTGGAAATCTCAAAGGGGACAGGACACACTGCAGGCAAAGAGCGCATATGCGGTCTCCCCATCCATGTGATCCTGACCCATGCAGGTATGGTGAGACCCACACAGTCCCCTCACCCTATACCTGGGGCCACACATCCACACTCACCAGGGTGACCCACCTCCCCAGACCCCTCCACCTGGGTCACATGTCCACAGTCCCAGGGTGACCTCACCTCCCCAGACCCTGCACCTGGGGTCACACGTCCCCTTGGTCAGGACACCATGGCTCTGCAGAGGGCTTCCCCAATGTGGAAACAAGCTGGGTCCCTGGGACCTCCTGGGATGGGAAAAAGTGTCAGGTGGGTCTCCTTTCCCCACACTTGTCCCAGAGGAGTCCTCCTCTTCTCACTTTGGTTCTGTGTGATTTTAACTGTTTTTACAGCTTTCATACTAGAGTTGAACACACGACCCTGGTGCTGGCATGCTCAGTCCTTTCTCGTCTCACTTACATGTTGAGAAAACTCACAGGACAGCAGGGCTGAAAGCCGAGGGGCAGCTCTGGACTCTGCTGAGTAGGGACGGTAGACTGGAGGGAGAGCTCAGCAGCAGCCTCAGCTGTCACCCATCGGCCTTTTGCCCGATCTGCGTGCCCTGCAATCAATTCAGCAGCTAAACCTGCTTCCCTATGCACCATGCACGTGCTGGTAAATTGGAATTATTGCCAGGTAGTCCTCCTGAGGATTCTCCACGAGCCCCAGGGAAGGTGAACCTTGCAGGGATTAAGACTAAGGCCCCGACCATAGCACTGACCCTTGGGAGGACCAGGTCACCACACTCAGAAGAGAGGCTGTTACGTAGACAAGCCCACCTCAGCTCCAGACCCCAGACATCTAAGCACTGACATTCAGATGCAGGCACGGAGCTTCCCAGTACTGAGGCTAGGCCGGGTCTCTACCCAGGTCCCCATAGTCCTAGCGTACACAGAACATGGTCAGGTCTAAATCTTCTTATTGTAGACAACACATGGTCAGCTCTAAACATAATCAGTAGACAGGACATGCAGAGGTCTAAATCTACCATGTAGACACAACTTGATCATGTTTAAACTAGCTTAGGGCTGATCTCATAGGAGGTACAGATCACACACATGGGTCTCTCATCTTTGGACACCCACATCAGTAAACTGAACAAAATCTTTGTCATTAAACATTTCAACAGGCAAAACAGAAATGTTCCCAATTTCTCTGGCCACCTGATGGTCAGGATCCACGGGCGAGCCACGAACTTCTTAGAGTGCAGCCCAGTCTGATGCCAGGACAGACAAGAAGTGGCCTGATTCCAGCCTCCCAGGCTTCCAGAAGGAGGCGGCCACACTGGAAGCCCAGGCAGGAGAGTCCTGCATGGTCCGGGCCGGGAGATCCGGTCTGTCCATTCGGCGGGCCGATTCCGGGCGGGGCGCTCAGGGCCGCTGAGAGCCCTGCACTCAGGTCCTGCTTCCCTGCAGCGTGTGCGTGTGTGTAGAGGGGGCGGTGGCTGACGGCTCCCATGGTTCCCGTCCCGGCACCGCGCTGTCTTCGAGGGGAGGCACGGGGAGAGGGAGGGGCACAGAAGCCGTTGGAGAGGAGAACCCACCGCGGAACTCCTTGCACACTGGCTCGCCCCACCCGGAGACCCGCCTGCCCATCGTGGGCCGCATGTCGCCCCCCAGTCCCCCACCCCCGAGGGCAGGGTGCCTGCTCTTTCAACAGCACAGGGTCTCACATGAAGGAGACCCAGTGGGGACTGTCAGCCCCCGACTCCTGATGCTGTGTTTGGGGAGAATGAACCCCCTTGACTGGGCGATGGGACCCTGTGAGGAAAGAGGTGGCGGCCCCATCCAAGTCGGGGCCTGGCTGAGATATGAGGAAACAGGAGCCAAGGGCAGGGCCTGGAGGCCAGGCCAACGGGAGGGGCACCCCCAGCCTTGGCCGGGCTCTCCAACGGTGACATTGTTGCTTTAGGGGACCTGGGACAAGTGACTGAATGTAATGGGAGTCTAAACTGGACCCTGAATGGGGCTTAAAGAAGGTGTGAAGGATGTTACTGAGACAGTGACAGTCATTGGAAGACAAACTCTGTGTCAGGATATCCTGCTCGATCCATTTAAATCCCTGAGATCTGTGACCTTTACGTGGCTACGCAGGATTGTTAGAGCAGCTGCGTGCGGATATATCTGGGGCACAATTCAGTCTGCAGCCAACTTGCAAGTGGTTCCAGCAAACACACAGGTGTGCACACAGGCAGGCACAGCACACACACAAACATATGCACGTGCACAGCACAAATATATTCACACACTAGCATGTGAACACACATGCACCCATATGCCCATGCACACACTAATGTGTGCAAGTTCACATACCTATGCACATGCACAGCATATGTATGCAAACAGGCACACGCACACGCATAGCACACACACAGGGAATAAAGTGAATCCGTAAAGCATTAATTCCTGAACACAAGTGAAGCTGACATGTCTTTTTCCCTTTTCTTAGCCTTGATGTTTTCCACAACAAAAAGTTTAAGAAAAAAGTTAATGGCAAATGACTTTTGATTCATAGGACTTTCTGATTTTATTCCACAAATATTATGACAGTAGAAATGAATGTAGCTATTACATGTGTCCACTAATGGATGAATGGAGAAGAAAAACACGGTCCATCAATACAAGGGAATGCTATTCAGCCTAAAAAGGAAGTCAATTCTGACACAGGATGCAGCAGGGATGAACCTTGTGGGCATTATGCTCAGTGATGTAAGCTAGACACAAAAAAACAAACAGTGCTTGATCCACTCATACAAGGCCCCTGGAGCAGTCGGAAATATAGAGACATAAAGTAGGATGTTGAGTGCCAGAGGCTGAGGGAGGGACCATGGGGAGTGAGTGTTTAATGGAGACTGTTTCAATTTTGCAAGATGAAAAAGTTCTGGAGGATGATGGTGGTCAGGTTTGCACAACAGTGTGAATTACTTCCTGACCCTGAAATGTGCACTTAAAAATGGTTAAGATAGTACATTTTATGTTATGTGTACCAGACCACAATTTTTAAAACTTTTTAAAAAACAACAGAAAGTAGTCCATGAATACCACAAGATGCACAACTTCACTAACAACAGAGGGATTAAAGCCATAAGCAAAATACTGTGCATACACCTACCAGAATGGCAGACATGAAAGACATAGTATCAAATATCAGCAGGATGTGGAGCAATGGAAAGCCTGGTACGCAACGGGGAGATGCAACCACTTCTGAAGCAATCGGGCCTCAGATAGCGATGTCCGTGCACAGAGACCCACAGTGCTCCTCCCAGTTGAACACAAACCCAGCAGGCCTGCACCAGGACACACGGACATGGACTTGCAGCCACAGGAGCCAAACCTGAAGGAACCTGAAGGCCATCACAGACGGATGCAGAAATGAACCATGCACGCTCCTATGAAGGAATATTCCACAGCAATGGAGTACATTTTGTTTAAAGGTGGTAAAAGTATAAAAATTATTTTTAAAAAAAAACTATATTTACAAGATGAAAGAATCTATAATTCTGGCACCTAGGGATTGTCGAATGCTCCCAAAAATAGATTGCTGTGGAAATGTTTATTATAGGGAAATTGACTTATTCTCTGGGAAGGACGGGGTGAATGGGCCTGCTACATTTTGTACATTGAAGACATGTACAGGTTTTGATTCTACTTCCGTTAAATCAAGTGGAGCTTCACTGGATTTCTGCTACTGCGGAGATAATCAAATACTGGGTAGGGGTCAGGAGAAAATTAGTCCTAGGTGTTCTTGTGTAATAATTACTGTTGAAAGTGTAAATGATCCCTTTACCAGTAAGACTGAGAATAGAATAACTGCTACATTACTTCATATGAGATGATCGTCTGCGCTATTGTTCCTAGAGCTCCAGTGAGTGAGTATTTTGAATGTGAAGTTCATCCAGATCTGAGGATGGAATAAATGGCTAGGTGTGATATGGCTAATAGAAATAATATGCCTACATTTATATTAATTAGTGGATAAGATATGGGAACAGGAATTCATGTTGTGAGAGCCAGGGTTAAGGCTAGCATTGGGGCAATAATATATAAATTGATGATGTTGATGGACATAGTGGTTCTTTAATAAGTAATTTGAATGCCTCAGCAATGGGTTGTAAACATCCATGGGGGCTGATGATTTTTGGCCCTTTCTGGATATGTATATAGCCTAGGATTTTCCATTTAGTTAATATGAGGAATGCTATGGTGAATTAAATTGGGTAATTTGTGAAAGAATGCTGATTATAAACATATTCTTAGGAAGAGGACTTGAACCAGTGCAGAAAAAGTTTCAGTTTTACATAATTACCGGGCACTGCCAGCATAACGAACCCTGTTCTACAGTAGGGTATGTATAAATTAATTGAATGTAGATTATATCATCATTTAGTTTGAAGACATTTTGTAAAGTAAGCCGTATTGCTCTTGTCCTTTCATACTGGAAGAAATCTGCAATAGACAGAAACCAACCAGGATGACTCCAGTCTGAACTCAGATCACGTGAGACTTTAATCGTTGAACAAACAGACAATTAATAGCAGTTATACCGTTGAAAGGTCGTGATCCAGCATCAAGGTCATAAACCATATTGCCCATATGAACTGCAGAATACAATTACACTGTTATCCCTAGTAAAACTTGTTCCATTGACCAGTGTTTTAGAAGAACAGGTGATAAAGCATTTTGACTAGCTGGCCTAAATTTTAATCACTCAGAAGTGGTTTTATTCTCCAAAAGATAAATGGCGCACGGGCTCAAGACACACCGGCTTCAGTAGTTGCGGCGTGCAGACTCAGTAGTTGTGGCCCACTGGCTTAGTTGTTCCGTGGCACGTGAGATCTTCCCGGACCGGGGATCGAACCGGGTCCCCTGCATTGGCAGGCGAATTCTTAATCACTGCATCACCAGGGAAGTCCCAGATTCGCAGTCTCCCTTTTAATATACCTTAAGCCCAAAGAATCCATGGAAAATTGTTAGAGAAAATAAGGCAATAAAATATTGTAAGGACTATAACAGAAGCATATAGTATACAGTTCATATAGACACACCCCAAGCAGTTACAAAGTATATTAAAAGGGAGGCTGCAATTTTAAAAGAATAAGAAAACTTTCACCCACAAACTCCCAATCTTTCCTGAAACGTTGCAATCTGAACCCCTATTGTAGGAAGCAGAAGATTCCAGGAGACATTCTACAAATGAAGGACTCCAAACCCTGTGGTTGGATAAGAAATTCTGGAAGGAAGGTATCCTCACCCAAGGAGAGCAGGTTCCTATACTTGTCTAACATCACATCCCTGTACAATTCCCGTTGATCTTGCTCGAGGCATTCTCACTCCTCTTGACAGAAATCTATGGCCACATCCTGGGATGTCAGCAGTCCCTGAAATTCAACGTACACATGCCATGTGGCCACTGGAAGAGTTCATAATATGACCCAAGAAGAAAACAGCAAGTTAAGGGAAGGTTTTAATTTAGAAGAGTGTCTTCAATTCTCCACTAATACATATATATATATTTTTTACAAAGTAACTTTCTCTACCTTATTTCTAACTACAAGAAAAGAGTATGGCATGTGATCCACAAAACCAGTATAGAGACTATACTTGTCTGGAAAAGAAATGATAAAATGATGGTTTCAACACAGGCATATGCATTTTTGAGTGTTTTATTTATATCAAACTGGATAAAATGTGTGTATTTCTCATAGAGAAAAGACCTGTCGAGGTAGAAATGTACCTTTCAACTATTCATGGGTACACGAGTACACTGGGGAGATTGTAAACGTGCAGATTGTGATTCAGTAGGTCCGGTGGGCCTGAGTTCTATTTTTTTAACAAGCTCATTTTTAACTAGTGATGCCACAGTCTCTGATTCATTAACCACAACTGTGAATATCAGAGACATAATTAGAAAGGTAAAAATTCATATTTAATTTTGAACTTAAAGTGTTTTGTGGATTTTACACCTTTAATAGAATAGTGAGCACAGCAGCAACAATCATTTGTGAGTATTTACTATAGACTGTGTATCTTTCTAATGTTTTTGTGTAGGATTCCAGGAAAAAGGCCTGGGCTGCGGCCACAGTGGGCGTGGCCCCCAGGCCGGGCCGCCCCTCCAGGACCCCCGACGGGGCCCTGCGCTCCTGGCGGCTCCCTCCCCCGCCGCCCCGCTCCCTCCCGGAAGGCCTCGGGGCAGAGCGGTCCCACCCACTGCGCGCTGAACAGAGCCCGCGTTTCCTCAGACCTGGAACTCCCGGCTCGGGCGGGGTCTCTTCCCTCCGCCTTCACGGAACTGCCCCGGAGCCCGAGGGGAGGGCGACCTCACTGAGGCTGCCGGCTCTGGAGGTGCCCCGGCGGCCGAAGCCATGACAGTCGCGGGGACGGCGGGCCGGGTAAGTGGGCGCCGACCCTCCGCCTGGTCCTGTGCCCGGGCGGCAGCACAAGACCAGCTTCTGAGGGGCAGGGGTTCGCTGCCACCCGCCGCTGCTGTGCAGAAAGAGCGGCCTCCAGCGTCTGGTCCCCGGGAACTTCGGTCCGTCCTCTCGCCCCTGCCCTCGGCCTGGCTCGCGAGGCCTGGTGGGCGTGGGGAGGGGGTCGGCTGAGCGTCCTGAGGGGAAACGGGGTAAGGGAGGCGCAGGGTCCGGCTGCAGCGTCAGCGCCCCTCCTCCCGACTGTGGGGAAAGCGGCTGAAAACTCCTTCCGAGGCGCGCAGGCCCCGTATTCAGCCGAGTCCCTCTGCGCTCCTTCCTCCCTGAGCTAAAGTACCGGGGGGAGGGGGCAGGGCAGGGGACTGGCGCAGGTAATGGGGACCATCCAAAGGTGATTGTTAACTAAGGAAAACCAGCTCTCCCAAGGTGAGGAATGCGACGCTTTTCTTTGCCTGGTCTCACTGAAATCCTTCCTTTGATATGCACCTCAGCTCTCTGGGGCCTGCATTCTGTATTTGCATATCCTGAGTGCCTCAGGGCCCGCCGGCTCACATTGGAGGGCTGCAAGTGCTGAAGACTGTGACATCCTTTGTTTACTGATAGGGCAAGAACTATTCCATTTCTCACAGGCTTGAGGGGCAGACAGTGGAAAAAAGTCAGAGAATCTCACTCGGCCTGTACTTTGGTTTACATATAGATAATATGTATACTTAACTGTGCTAATAGAGGTTCTCAAGTCCAATCAACTTGTACTACTGCCCTCTATGTATCAATTTCATCAATATCATAAGATAAATGCCTATAGAATTGACTTAATCCATTTAAATAGGATAATGATTTTTAAAGGAAACAATAGAAATATAACAACAAAACCTTTACCACTAAAGGCTGGGTCTGGAACACCCTAGATAAATGTTCCATTGTTAAAATGTTGAAAGATGTAGTCAATAGAAATATCAACAAAAATGACAAATAATAAGGGTAGCAGAATGTTGAAATGTTCTATCTTTATCATTAAAGTGGCAGAAAATCATTTATTAGTAGGCACTGGGGGCAGAAGATGCCTGATTTTATATCTGTGTCATATTTGTGCAGTTGTTTCAACAAGTAACTTAAAGACAAAATGGAAAAACAAGGAGGTTTGTGCCTGAGATCATGCTGATGTGAAACCAGGGATGGCCACCTTGTGCCAGGTGAGTTAAGTTTACCTGGCAGGTAGACCGCAGAGCTCCTGGGAAGCAAGGGTTGGAATTTTTCTGCTGGGTGCCCCTTAGGTTCTGTGACTTGACTGACTGTGAGTCATGTTTCGGGAAAGACCTGATCACAGGAAAAGGGTGGGAATAGAGTGATTTGGGGAGCAGCTAACAACATTCATCACAGCTCACGGCCTGAATGAGTTTTAAAGAAACAGGAAAACAAATGCTTCTTATGGAATCAGAGAATGTGAGGGCTGGACAATCCCAGAAAATGAGGAACACCCATCCCATTTTCCAGATGACAAAACAGAGGTCCAGCAAGGTGAAATCCCTCACCCAAGTTGCACCCGTCTCTCCTCCCCACTACGTGGTTCATGAGAGCAGGACTCTTCCTGTCTTGATCACTGCTGAACCCCAAAAAGGGCCAGGCGTCTAGCAGCTGCTCCAAAAATTTGGGTTGACTGTAGGAACAATGCTATTTCTTTCTTTCTCACTCTTATTCAGGATTGTGCCAAGAACTCCCCAGGTTGCAATGTAATTCGAGAAATGTAAATATTGAGTTTTGTTGTGATGAGGACTTAGGCTTTGAAGGTAACAGACTTGGTTCAGATCTTGGTTCTGCCACTCCATAGCTGTTTGGCTTTGGTAAAATTACTAAACCTCTCTGAGATTATTTCCTCCTTTGTAAAGTGGGGATAAATCTATCTGAGCCAGCAGAGCACCTGCATGAGAGATGTGCACTAAATATTGGTCTTTCTCACTCTCCTACGCCATCTCTCTGTTCTTCCCAGAGAAGCTGTACAGAAGGATATAGTACTTTTGTTTAAAATAGTTAACTAATTAATTAATTAATTTGTTTTTGGCTGCGTTGGGTCTTCGTTGCTATGGGCAGGCTTTCTCTAGTTGCGGCAAGCGGGGGCTACTCTTTGTTGCGGTGCGCGGGCTTCTCATTGCGGTGGCTTCTCTTGCTAGCCTTAACCCCAATGCTAGCCTTAACCCTGGCTCTCACAACATGAATTCCTCTTCCCATATCTTATGCACTAATTAATATAAATGTAGGCATATTATTTCTGTTAGCCATATCACACCTAGCCATTTATTCCATCCTCAGATCTGGATGAACTTCACATTCAAAATACTCACTCACTGGAGCTCTAGGAACAATAGCACAGACAATCATCTCATATGAAGTAATGTAGCAGTTATTCTATTCTCAGTCTTACTGATAAATGGATCATTTACACTTTCAACAGTAATTATTGCACAAGAACACCTATGACTAATTTTCTCCTGACCCCTACCCAGAATTTGATTATCTCCGCAGTAGGAGAAATCCAATGAAGCCCCACTTGATTTAACGGAAGTAGCATCAAAACCCGTATATGTCTTCAATGTAGAAAATGTAGCAGGCCCATTCACCCCGTCCCTCCTAGAGAATATGTCAATTTCCCTGTAATAAACATTTCCACAGCAATCTATTTTTAGGAGCATTCGACAATCCCTAGGTGCCAGAATTATATACAGCCCAAGTCATCATTAAAACACATCTAACAATCTCCTTTCTATGAATTTGAGCCTCCTACCTACAATTTTGATATGATCAAGGCATACATCTCTTATGAAAAGTTTTTTTACGACTAACATTAACCCTATGTATATGAGAGTTTTCACTACTTGTCATCATACCAGGCAACCCACCACAAATTTAAGAAATATGTCTGACAAAAGAGTTACTTTGATAGAGTAAATCACAGAGGTTTCAATGCTCTTATTCCTGGAATTGAATTCTTCCTAATAATTTTACATTCTCCATGCTACCTACCACATTACACCACATGCTATATAGTAAAGTTCTCTAAGTAAGCTTCAGGCCCATACCCCCAAAATATTTTTGTATATCCTTCCTGTGCTAATAAACTCTCATTGTTTTTACCATCATTCTACTGATCATTTTCTCAGGAAATATAATTGTATAACAAGCTCACACTGGTTAATGGTATCCCCATTCTAATAAAAAACATGAACCCATAAGCTACAGAAGCATCCAACAAATATTTCCTAAAACAGTCCACCACATCAATACTACTTATAAAGGCTATTATCATTAATCTAATATACTCTGGTCAAAGAGCACAATGAATAACAAGAATCTTTAATACAGCAGCATCCACCCTCATGACAATCGCCCTTGTCACAAAAGTAGGACTTTCCCCATTTCACTTCTGAGTGCCTGAAGTCACACGAGGCATCCCATGAACAGCGGACCTGATGCTATCAACATGACAAATTTGCACCCCTATCAGTTTTATACCACATGTCACCATCCATCAACCTAAATATACTATTAATCATAGTGATATTATAAATCATAGCTGGAGGCTGAGGCAGACTTCGCCATACTCACCTGGAAAATATTACACCCTCCTCATCAATTGCCCATATAGGATGAATAACAGCTATTATAATGTATATTCAGATTATAACAATCCTAAACATACTAATTTATATCATAACAACACTATCTTCTTCTTATTTATGCCCAGATCATGTACTACAAGAGTATCATTATCACACACATGAGATAAAACACCTCCCATCACAATCATTTTCCTCACCATTATAGTATCATTAGGACATCGCCCATCACTATCAGGCTTTCTACCCAAATGAATAATTATCCAAGAGATAACAAAACGACAACATCATTCTACCAACACTAATAGCCATCATAGCAGTCCTCAGCATATATGTCTACTTGCAGCTAACATACTCCACATCACTAACTATATTCCCTTCATTAAACAACACAAACACAAAACAATTTGAACATACAAAGCAATAACCTTCCTATCATTACCAATCATAATACCCACACGATTACTACACACAACACCCATTCTATCGGTGCTGTACTAGGAATTTAGGTTAGTTCAGACCAAGAGCTTTCAAAAACCTAAACAAGTGAAATTTACTTAATTCCTAAAAATAAGGATTGCAAGACTTTATTCTACATCAATTGAATGTAAAGCAAACACTGTATTGAAGCCAAATCTTTACGAGATTGATGAGTTTTAACCCCAGGAAACTTTAGTTAACAGGCAAATCCTCTAGTCAACTGGCTTCAGTCTACTTCTCCTTCATTTGAGATAGAAAAAAAGAAAAAAAAAAAGGCAGGAAAATCACTGGCAGAATTGAAGCTGCTTCTCTGAAGTTACAATTCAATTTGTTGATTCACCACAGGGTTTGCCAGAAAGAGGGCTCAATCTCTGTCTTTAGATTTACAGTCTAATGCTAACTCAGTCATTTTACCTCTGTTCATACACTGCTGATTATTTTCAACAAATCACAAAGATATCGGCATTTTATATTCAGTATTTGGTGCTTGAGCTGGAGTAGCAGGCAGCACCTTAATTATATTAATCCAGGCTGAGCTATGCTGACCTGGACCGCTACTTGGAGATGCCCAGATCTGTAAGGTTGTCATAACAGTCCCTGCACTTGTAATAATTTTCTTTATAGCTGTACCCGTTATGATTGCAGGCTTTGAAAACTGACTTGGGCCACTAATAACTCGGACACCTGAAGTAGCATTTCCCCCAATAAATCATATAAACTTTTGACTACTTCCCCCATCATTCTTACTCTTACTCATATCACCAATAGTAGAAGCTGGTTCTGGTACCAGTGGAACCGTGTATTCAGCTCTAGCCTGCAATCTGGCCCATGCAGTAGCCTCTGTCGACCTAACTCTTTTCTCCTTACATTTAGCAGGTGTCTCCTCAATTCTTGGTATTATTACTTTTATTACTATAGTCTTTAATACAAAACCAGCAGTCATATCCCAATACCAAACACCATTATTTGTTTAATCTTCCCCAACTATAGCCATATTACTATAATTACCAATCTCAGTCCAAGCAGCCAGAATTGCCATGCTGTTAAGAGATAGAAATCTAAACACTACTTTCTTTGACCCTGCAGGAGGAGACCGAATCCTATACCAACACCTCTTTTGATACTTTGCTCACCCTGAAGTCTGTATTCATGGCCTAACAGGGTTTGTTATAAACTAACATATCATTACATACTATTTAGGACAAAAATTGCCTCTCAGCTATCTGGGAATAGTATGAGTCACGTCCACTGGTTTTTTAGGAGTTCTCTTGTGGGCCCATCATATGCTTACCTTAGGGATAGCTGTGGACTCAGGAGCATACTTTGCATCAGCTACCGTAATTACTTCTATCCCTACAGGAGTAAAAGTATCTAGCTGATTAGAAACTCTTTACTTAATTTTTCTTTTTCTTTTCTTTTCTTTTTTTTTTTTGGCTGAGTTGGGTCTTGGTTGCTGCGCATGGGCTTTCTCTGGTTGCGGTGAGCGGCAGCTACTCTTCGTTGCGGTGTGCGGCCCTTTCATTGCAGTGGCTTCTCTTGTTGCAGAGCACGGCCTCTAGGCGCGTGGGCTTCAGTAGTTGTGGCTTGCGGGCTCTAGAGGACAGGCTCAGTAGTTGTGGCACACGGGCTTTTTGCTCCGCGGCATGTGGAATCTTCCCAGACAAGGGCTCGAACCCGTGTCCCCTGCATTGGCAGGCGAATTCTTAACCACTGCGTCACCAGGGAAGTCCCTGGTTAGCAACTGTTCACGGAGGTAATACTATATGACCTCCCACTATATTATGAGTTTTAGGCTTTAGTTTTTCTTTTTACAGTAGGTGGTTGGACAGGAATCATCTTAGCCAAATCATCCCCAGACATTGTCCTCCAGGATACAGACTATGTAGTAGCACACTTCCATGACCTAATGTCCATGGGAGCAGTCTTCACTATTATAGGAGGCTTCCTACACTGATTCCCACTATTCTCAGGTTATAGAGTTAACTCAGCATGAGCAAAAATTCACTTCACAAGTATATTTGTAGTAGTAAATATGACTTCCTGCAGCACTTTCGTGGCCTCTCAGGGATGTCACTACGTTAGTCTGAGTACCCTGAGGCACACACAACATGAAATATTTTGTCTTTAGGCTCATTCATCTCATTAGCAGCGGTAATGGTAATAATCTTCATACTTTGAAAAGCATTTGTGTCTAAACAAGAAGTCTTAGTAGTGGAAATTGCTACTCCTAACCTAGAATGGTTACACGGATGTCCTCCACCATATCCTATGTTTCAAGATCCTACCTATGTAAATGTAAAATAAGGAAGGACTCAAGTCCTTTTCAACCAGTTTCAAGCCAACACCATAACAATTATGTCTTCCTCAATAAATGAGATAAAAGTAAAAAGTGATGTAGCTTTGTCAAAGTTAAATGATAGGCTAAAATCCTGTATATCACTAAGGCATATCAATTTCATCTAGGCTCTCAAGATACAACATCACCGATTATGGAAGAACTTTTACATTTTCTTCATCACACATTAATAGTGATTTTTAAAATAAGTTCTCTAGTCCTCTATATCATTTCACTAATATTGATATCTAAACTCATATGCATACAATAGATGCACAGGTAGAGAAAATGTGAACAATTTACTAGCTATTATTGTAATCTTAATTGCCCTATCATCATTGTGAATCCTTTACATGATACATGAAATCAATAACTCTTCCCAAACCATAAAAATCTATGGGTCAGTAATGATACTGAAGCTACAAATACACAGATTACGAAGATTTAAATGTTGACTCCTGTGTAATCCCCACATCAGAGCTAAAACCAGGAGAATAATGACTAATAGAAGTCAACAACCGAGTAGTTAGGGATAGTCATTGAATATTAGTTTCATCTGAAATTGTTGTACACTCCGGAGTTGTTCCTTCTCAGGCCTAAAAGGAGCTGCTATCCCAGGACGCCTAACTTGAAGAATCCTAATATCAACAGGACCAGGCCTATGTTGTGGACAAGAGAGCTCGTTTTCCTGAGTTCAAAGACAGGACAGAGGGATATGGCTGAGATATGGGGTGAATCTGGAGCCCATGGGTATGCACTCTCCAAGCTCCAGTATAGGAATGGGGCCTCTAGGGTCCCAGGCCACCCACCACGCCCTCTGGAGCAGGATCTGGGCAACATTCCCTGTCAGTGATGAGGCAGCCCTAGCACTTGTCACGCCCCGATGTCGTGTCCTAAGTGGGCCCCATGCTCTTGGGACCACACCCCACACTCTGCAGGTCCATGCTACAGGGTCCTTCGTGCCTCAGGAGTAGAGACCACACAGCAAGCAGTTCCCTCCGCAACCAGCAGGAGGAGGGGAGGAGAGCAGGGGCACCAGGGGAATCTCACTCAGACAACAACACCCCAGCAGTGCCAGCGGGGACAGTGATGATGCAGATGAGGCACAGACCAAGAGATGGGACCAGAGGACCCAAAAGGCAGCTGGTCAGGTCCTGGCTCACCTGCACCCTGGACACCTTTGTCCCGCATACACCCCCTTCCTCATACACCCTCTCCTTAAAGGCAGATTCTTCAGATGCAAACAGGCTTCAGACTGAAAGTCAGCTCTTCCAAAATGACCCGTCAGCAAACACTGCAGGATTGCACTCCAGTGGGTGCCCTGGAGTCGACAACTCAGGGACTGAAGTGGATATCGGTGCCAGGGGCAGTGGGAGGGAATGGGGAATGAGACTTTCATGGTTGTGCAATTTTGGCTTTGCAAGAGGAAAAGTTCTAGGGATGGTGGTGATGGCTCCACGAGAAAGTGAATCTATCTGATGCCTCAGAAACGTGCACTTAAAATGGTGATGATGGTAAAGGGTATGTGACGTGTGTTTTATTTCACTTAAAATAAATTCTTAAAATAATGTCTTGTTAATTGAGATTCCATTTCGACTCCCCTTCATCACAAATGTCGGAGGCCCAGACACAGTCCCCTACCTTAGGGGCCATCACGGTACCCTCACAGAGCACGTAGGAGACCATTCTTAGGGGGGGCTAGTCTGTGCTCACCTGACCTCTGTCCAGGGGGTCCCAGGCAGTGGTGACCCCCATAGATTAGACACATGATATGCTATAGTCTTAAAACGATACCACCAAGTGTTGTCACTCACTGGAACACAGAGCAGCAACCCACTCAAACATGCCTGACCTCATATGATTGTGACAAGATGAAGAGAAGAAAAGGAACCACAGGTTAATCAGGACAACACCCTTAATGCAGAGGTTGGAAATCTCAAAGGGGACAGGACACACTGCAGGCAAAGAGCGCATATGCGGTCTCCCCATCCATGTGATCCTGACCCATGCAGGTATGGTGAGACCCACACAGTCCCCTCACCCTATACCTGGGGCCACACATCCACACTCACCAGGGTGACCCACCTCCCCAGACCCCTCCACCTGGGTCACATGTCCACAGTCCCAGGGTGACCTCACCTCCCCAGACCCTGCACCTGGGGTCACACGTCCCCTTGGTCAGGACACCATGGCTCTGCAGAGGGCTTCCCCAATGTGGAAACAAGCTGGGTCCCTGGGACCTCCTGGGATGGGAAAAAGTGTCAGGTGGGTCTCCTTTCCCCACACTTGTCCCAGAGGAGTCCTCCTCTTCTCACTTTGGTTCTGTGTGATTTTAACTGTTTTTACAGCTTTCATACTAGAGTTGAACACACGACCCTGGTGCTGGCATGCTCAGTCCTTTCTCGTCTCACTTACATGTTGAGAAAACTCACAGGACAGCAGGGCTGAAAGCCGAGGGGCAGCTCTGGACTCTGCTGAGTAGGGACGGTAGACTGGAGGGAGAGCTCAGCAGCAGCCTCAGCTGTCACCCATCGGCCTTTTGCCCGATCTGCGTGCCCTGCAATCAATTCAGCAGCTAAACCTGCTTCCCTATGCACCATGCACGTGCTGGTAAATTGGAATTATTGCCAGGTAGTCCTCCTGAGGATTCTCCACGAGCCCCAGGGAAGGTGAACCTTGCAGGGATTAAGACTAAGGCCCCGACCATAGCACTGACCCTTGGGAGGACCAGGTCACCACACTCAGAAGAGAGGCTGTTACGTAGACAAGCCCACCTCAGCTCCAGACCCCAGACATCTAAGCACTGACATTCAGATGCAGGCACGGAGCTTCCCAGTACTGAGGCCAGGCCGGGTCTCTACCCAGGTCCCCATAGTCCTAGCGTACACAGAACATGGTCAGGTCTAAATCTTCTTATTGTAGACAACACATGGTCAGCTCTAAACATAATCAGTAGACAGGACATGCAGAGGTCTAAATCTACCATGTAGACACAACTTGATCATGTTTAAACTAGCTTAGGGCTGATCTCATAGGAGGTACAGATCACACACATGGGTCTCTTATCTTTGGACACCCACATCAGTAAACTGAACAAAATCTTTGTCATTAAACATTTCAACAGGCAAAACAGAAATGTTCCCAATTTCTCTGGCCACCTGATGGTCAGGATCCACGGGCGAGCCACGAACTTCTTAGAGTGCAGCCCAGTCTGATGCCAGGACAGACAAGAAGTGGCCTGATTCCAGCCTCCCAGGCTTCCAGAAGGAGGCGGCCACACTGGAAGCCCAGGCAGGAGAGTCCTGCATGGTCCGGGCCGGGAGATCCGGTCTGTCCATTCGGCGGGCCGATTCCGGGCGGGGCGCTCAGGGCCGCTGAGAGCCCTGCACTCAGGTCCTGCTTCCCTGCAGCGTGTGCGTGTGCGTGTGCGTGTGTGTAGAGGGGGCGGTGGCTGACGGCTCCCATGGTTCCCGTCCCGGCACCGCGCTGTCTTCGAGGGGAGGCACGGGGAGAGGGAGGGCCACAGAAGCCGTTGGAGAGGAGAACCCACCGCGGAACTCCTTGCACACTGGCTCGCCCCACCCGGAGACCCGCCTGCCCATCGTGGGCCGCATGTCGCCCCCCAGTCCCCCACCCCCGAGGGCAGGGTGCCTGCTCTTTCAACAGCACAGGGTCTCACATGAAGGAGACCCAGTGGGGACTGTCAGCCCCCGACTCCTGATGCTGTGTTTGGGGAGAATGAACCCCCTTGACTGGGCGATGGGACCCTGTGAGGAAAGAGGTGGCGGCCCCATCCAAGTCGGGGCCTGGCTGAGATATGAGGAAACAGGAGCCAAGGGCAGGGCCTGGAGGCCAGGCCAACGGGAGGGGCACCCCCAGCCTTGGCCGGGCTCTCCAACGGTGACATTGTTGCTTTAGGGGACCTGGGACAAGTGACTGAATGTAATGGGAGTCTAAACTGGACCCTGAATGGGGCTTAAAGAAGGTGTGAAGGATGTTACTGAGACAGTGACAGTCATTGGAAGACAAACTCTGTGTCAGGATATCCTGCTCGATCCATTTAAATCCCTGAGATCTGTGACCTTTACGTGGCTACGCAGGATTGTTAGAGCAGCTGCGTGCGGATATATCTGGGGCACAATTCAGTCTGCAGCCAACTTGCAAGTGGTTCCAGCAAACACACAGGTGTGCACACAGGCAGGCACAGCACACACACAAACATATGCACGTGCACAGCACAAATATATTCACACACTAGCATGTGAACACACATGCACCCATATGCCCATGCACACACTAATGTGTGCAAGTTCACATACCTATGCACATGCACAGCATATGTATGCAAACAGGCACACGCACACGCATAGCACACACACAGGGAATAAAGTGAATCCGTAAAGCATTAATTCCTGAACACAAGTGAAGCTGACATGTCTTTTTCCCTTTTCTTAGCCTTGATGTTTTCCACAACAAAAAGTTTAAGAAAAAAGTTAATGGCAAATGACTTTTGATTCATAGGACTTTCTGATTTTATTCCACAAATATTATGACAGTAGAAATGAATGTAGCTATTACATGTGTCCACTAATGGATGAATGGAGAAGAAAAACACGGTCCATCAATACAAGGGAATGCTATTCAGCCTAAAAAGGAAGTCAATTCTGACACAGGATGCAGCAGGGATGAACCTTGTGGGCATTATGCTCAGTGATGTAAGCTAGACACAAAAAAACAAACAGTGCTTGATCCACTCATACAAGGCCCCTGGAGCAGTCGGAAATATAGAGACATAAAGTAGGATGTTGAGTGCCAGAGGCTGAGGGAGGGACCATGGGGAGTGAGTGTTTAATGGAGACTGTTTCAATTTTGCAAGATGAAAAAGTTCTGGAGGATGATGGTGGTCAGGTTTGCACAACAGTGTGAATTACTTCCTGACCCTGAAATGTGCACTTAAAAATGGTTAAGATAGTACATTTTATGTTATGTGTACCAGACCACAATTTTTAAAACTTTTTAAAAAACAACAGAAAGTAGTCCATGAATACCACAAGATGCACAACTTCACTAACAACAGAGGGATTAAAGCCATAAGCAAAATACTGTGCATACACCTACCAGAATGGCAGACATGAAAGACATAGTATCAAATATCAGCAGGATGTGGAGCAATGGAAAGCCTGGTACGCAACGGGGAGATGCAACCACTTCTGAAGCAATCGGGCCTCAGATAGCAAAGTCCGTGCACAGAGACCCACAGTGCTCCTCCCAGTTGAACACAAACCCAGCAGCCCTGCACCAGGACACACGGACATGGACTTGCAGCCACAGGAGCCAAACCTGAAGGAACCTGAAGGCCATCACAGACGGATGCAGAAATGAACCATGCACGCTCCTATGAAGGAATATTCCACAGCAATGGAGTACATTTTGTTTAAAGGTGGTAAAAGTATAAAAATTATTTTTTTAAAAAAACTATATTTACAAGATGAAAGAATCTATAATTCTGGCACCTAGGGATTGTCGAATGCTCCCAAAAATAGATTGCTGTGGAAATGATTATTATAGGGAAATTGACATATTCTCTAGAAAGGACGGGGTGAATGGGCCTGCTACATTTTCTACATTGAAGACATGTACAGGTTTTGATTCTACTTCCGTAAAATCAAGTGGGGCTTCACTGGATTTCTGCTACTGCGGAGATAATCAAATACTGGGTAGGGGTCAGGAGAAAATTAGTCCTAGGTGTTCTTGTGTAATAATTACTGTTGAAAGTGTAAATGATCCATTTACCAGTAAGACTGAGAATAGAATAACTGCTACATTACTTGATATGAGATGATCGTCTGCGCTATTGTTCCTAGAGCTCCAGTGAGTGAGTATTTTGAATGTGAAGTTCATCCAGATCTGAGGATGGAATAAATGGCTAGGTGTGATATGGCTAATAGAAATAATATGCCTACATTTATACTAATTAGTGGATAAGATATGGGAAGAGGAATTCATGTTGTGAGAGCCAAGGTTAAGGCTAGCATTGGGGCAATAATATATAAATTGATGATGTTGATGGACATAGTGGTTCTTTAATAAGTAATTTGAATGCCTCAGCAATGGGTTGTAATCATCCATGGGGGCTGATGATTTTTGGCCCTTTCTGGATTTGTATATAGCCTAGGATTTTCCATTTAGTTAATATGAGGAATGCTATGGTGAATTAAATTGGGTAATTTGTGAAAGAATGCTGATTATAAACATATTCTTAGGAAGAGGACTTGAACCAGTGCAGAAAAAGTTTCAGTTTTACATAATTACCGGGCACTGCCAGCATAACGAACCCTGTTCTACAGTAGGGTATGTATAAATTAATTGAATGTAGATTATATCATCATTTAGTTTGAAGACATTTTGTAAAGTAAGCCGTATTGCTCTTGTCCTTTCATACTGGAAGAAATCTGCAATAGACAGAAACCAACCAGGATGACTCCAGTCTGAACTCAGATCACGTGAGACTTTAATCGTTGAACAAACAGACAATTAATAGCAGTTATACCGTTGAAAGGTCGTGATCCAGCATCAAGGTCATAAACCATATTGCCCATATGAACTCCAGAATACAATTACACTGTTATCCCTAGTAAAACTTGTTCCATTGACCAGTGTTTTAGAAGAACAGGTGATAAAGCATTTTGACTAGCTGGCCTAAATTTTAATCACTCAGAAGTGGTTTTATTCTCCAAAAGATAAATGGCGCACGGGCTCAAGACACACCGGCTTCAGTAGTTGCGGCGTGCAGACTCAGTAGTTGTGGCCCACTGGCTTAGTTGTTCCGTGGCACGTGAGATCTTCCCGGACAGGGGATCGAACCGGGTCCCCTGCATTGGCAGGCGAATTCTTAATCACTGCCTCACCAGGGAAGTCCCAGATTCGCAGTCTCCCTTTTAATATACCTTAAGCCCAAAGAATCCATGGAAAATTGTTAGAGAAAATAAGACAATAAAATATTGTAAGGACTATAACAGAAGCATATAGTACACAGTTCATATAGACACATCCCAAGCAGTTACAAAGTATATTAAAAGGGAGGCTGCAATTTTAAAAGAATAAGAAAAATTATACCCACAAACTCCCAATCTTTCCTGAAACGTTGCAATCTGAAACCCTATTGTAGGAAGCAGAAGATTCCAGGAGACATTCTACAAATGAAGGACTCCAAACCCTGTGGTTGGATAAGGAATTCTGGAAGGAAGGTATCCTCACCCAAGGACAGCAGGTTCCTATACTTGTCTAACATCACATCCCTGTACAATTCCCGTTGATCTTGCTCCAGGCATTCTCACTCCTCTTGACAGAAATCTATGGCCACATCCTGGGATGTCAGCAGTCCCTGAAATTCAACGTACACATGCCATGTGGCCACTGGAAGAGTTCATAATATGACCCAAGAAGAAAACAGCAAGTTAAGGGAAGGTTTTAATTTAGAAGAGTGTCTTCAATTCTCCACTAATACATATATATATATTTTTTACAAAGTAACTTTCTCTACCTTATTTCTAACTACAAGAAAAGAGTATGGCATGTGATCCACAAAACCAGTATAGAGACTATACTTGTCTGGAAAAGAAATGATAAAATGATGGTTTCAACACAGGCATATGCATTTTTGAGTGTTTTATTTATATCAAACTGGATAAAATGTGTGTATTTCTCATAGAGAAAAGACCTGTCGAGGTAGAAATGTACCTTTCAACTATTCATGGGTACACGAGTACACTGGGGAGATTGTAAACGTGCAGATTGTGATTCAGTAGGTCCGGTGGGCCTGAGTTCTATTTTTTTAACAAGCTCATTTTTAACTAGTGATGCCACAGTCTCTGATTCATTAACCACAACTGTGAATATCAGAGACATAATTAGAAAGGTAAAAATTCATATTTAATTTTGAACTTAAAGTGTTTTGTGGATTTTACACCTTTAATAGAATAGTGAGCACAGCAGCAACAATCATTTGTGAGTATTTACTATAGACTGTGTATCTTTCTAATGTTTTTGTGTAGGATTCCAGGAAAAAGGCCTGGGCTGCGGCCACAGTGGGCGTGGCCCCCAGGCCGGGCCGCCCCTCCAGGACCCCCGACGGGGCCCTGCGCTCCTGGCGGCTCCCTCCCCCGCCGCCCCGCTCCCTCCCGGAAGGCCTCGGGGCAGAGCGGTCCCACCCACTGCGCGCTGAACAGAGCCCGCGTTTCCTCAGACCTGGAACTCCCGGCTCGGGCGGGGTCTCTTCCCTCCGCCTTCACGGAACTGCCCCGGAGCCCGAGGGGAGGGCGACCTCACTGAGGCTGCCGGCTCTGGAGGTGCCCCGGCGGCCGAAGCCATGACAGTCGCGGGGACGGCGGGCCGGGTAAGTGGGCGCCGACCCTCCGCCTGGTCCTGTGCCCGGGCGGCAGCACAAGACCAGCTTCTGAGGGGCAGGGGTTCGCTGCCACCCGCCGCTGCTGTGCAGAAAGAGCGGCCTCCAGCGTCTGGTCCCCGGGAACTTCGGTCCGTCCTCTCGCCCCTGCCCTCGGCCTGGCTCGCGAGGCCTGGTGGGCGTGGGGAGGGGGTCGGCTGAGCGTCCTGAGGGGAAACGGGGTAAGGGAGGCGCAGGGTCCGGCTGCAGCGTCAGCGCCCCTCCTCCCGACTGTGGGGAAAGCGGCTGAAAACTCCTTCCGAGGCGCGCAGGCCCCGTATTCAGCCGAGTCCCTCTGCGCTCCTTCCTCCCTGAGCTAAAGTACCGGGGGGAGGGGACAGGGCAGGGGACTGGCGCAGGTAATGGGGACCATCCAAAGGTGATTGTTAACTAAGGAAAACCAGCTCTCCCAAGGTGAGGAATGCGGCGCTATTCTTTGCCTGGTCTCACTGAAATCCTTCCTTTGATATGCACCTCAGCTCTCTGGGGCCTGCATTCTGTATTTGCATATCCTGAGTGCCTCAGGGCCCGCCGGCTCACATTGGAGGGCTGCAAGTGCTGAAGACTGTGACATCCTTTGTTTACTGATAGGGCAAGAACTATTCCATTTCTCACAGGCTTGAGGGGCAGACAGTGGAAAAAAGTCAGAGAATCTCACTCGGCCTGTACTTTGGTTTACATATAGATAATATTTATACTTAACTGTGCTAATAGAGGTTCTCAAGTCCAATCAACTTGTACTACTGCCCTCTATGTATCAATTTCATCAATATCATAAGATAAATGCCTATAGAATTGACTTAATCCATTTAAATAGGATAATGATTTTTAAAGGAAACAATAGAAATATAACAACAAAACCTTTACCACTAAAGGCTGGGTCTGGAACACCCTAGATAAATGTTCCATTGTTAAAATGTTGAAAGATGTAGTCAATAGAAATATCAACAAAAATGACAAATAATAAGGGTAGCAGAATGTTGAAATGTTCTATCTTTATCATTAAAGTGGCAGAAAATCATTTATTAGTAGGCACTGGGGGCAGAAGATGCCTGATTTTATATCTGTGTCATATTTGTGCAGTTGTTTCAACAAGTAACTTAAAGACAAAATGGAAAAACAAGGAGGTTTGTGCCTGAGATCATGCTGATGTGAAACCAGGGATGGCCACCTTGTGCCAGGTGAGTTAAGTTTACCTGGCAGGTAGACCGCAGAGCTCCTGGGAAGCAAGGGTTGGAATTTTTCTGCTGGGTGCCCCTTAGGTTCTGTGACTTGACTGACTGTGAGTCATGTTTCGGGAAAGACCTGATCACAGGAAAAGGGTGGGAATAGAGTGATTTGGGGAGCAGCTAACAACATTCATCACAGCTCACGGCCTGAATGAGTTTTAAAGAAACAGGAAAACAAATGCTTCTTATGGAATCAGAGAATGTGAGGGCTGGACAATCCCAGAAAATGAGGAACACCCATCCCATTTTCCAGATGACAAAACAGAGGTCCAGCAAGGTGAAATCCCTCACCCAAGTTGCACCCGTCTCTCCTCCCCACTACGTGGTTCATGAGAGCAGGACTCTTCCTGTCTTGATCACTGCTGAACCCCAAAAAGGGCCAGGCGTCTAGCAGCTGCTCCAAAAATTTGGGTTGACTGTAGGAACAATGCTATTTCTTTCTTTCTCACTCTTATTCAGGATTGTGCCAAGAACTCCCCAGGTTGCAATGTAATTCGAGAAATGTAAATATTGAGTTTTGTTGTGATGAGGACTTAGGCTTTGAAGGTAACAGACTTGGTTCAGATCTTGGTTCTGCCACTCCATAGCTGTTTGGCTTTGGTAAAATTACTAAACCTCTCTGAGATTATTTCCTCCTTTGTAAAGTGGGGATAAATCTATCTGAGCCAGCAGAGCACCTGCATGAGAGATGTGCACTAAATATTGGTCTTTCTCACTCTCCTACGCCATCTCTCTGTTCTTCCCAGAGAAGCTGTACAGAAGGATATAGTACTTTTGTTTAAAATAGTTAACTAATTAATTAATTAATTTGTTTTTGGCTGCGTTGGGTCTTCGTTGCTATGGGCAGGCTTTCTCTAGTTGCGGCAAGCGGGGGCTACTCTTTGTTGCGGTGCGCCGGCTTCTCATTGCGGTGGCTTCTCTTGCTAGCCTTAACCCCAATGCTAGCCTTAACCCTGGCTCTCACAACATGAATTCCTCTTCCCATATCTTATGCACTAATTAATATAAATGTAGGCATATTATTTCTGTTAGCCATATCACACCTAGCCATTTATTCCATCCTCAGATCTGGATGAACTTCACATTCAAAATACTCACTCACTGGAGCTCTAGGAACAATAGCACAGACAATCATCTCATATGAAGTAATGTAGCAGTTATTCTATTCTCAGTCTTACTGATAAATGGATCATTTACACTTTCAACAGTAATTATTGCACAAGAACACCTATGACTAATTTTCTCCTGACCCCTACCCAGAATTTGATTATCTCCGCAGTAGGAGAAATCCAATGAAGCCCCACTTGATTTAACGGAAGTAGCATCAAAACCCGTATATGTCTTCAATGTAGAAAATGTAGCAGGCCCATTCACCCCGTCCCTCCTAGAGAATATGTCAATTTCCCTGTAATAAACATTTCCACAGCAATCTATTTTTAGGAGCATTCGACAATCCCTAGGTGCCAGAATTATATACAGCCCAAGTCATCATTAAAACACATCTAACAATCTCCTTTCTATGAATTTGAGCCTCCTACCTACAATTTTGATATGATCAAGGCATACATCTCTTATGAAAAGTTTTTTTACGACTAACATTAACCCTATGTATATGAGAGTTTTCACTACTTGTCATCATACCAGGCAACCCACCACAAATTTAAGAAATATGTCTGACAAAAGAGTTACTTTGATAGAGTAAATCACAGAGGTTTCAATGCTCTTATTCCTGGAATTGAATTCTTCCTAATAATTTTACATTCTCCATGCTACCTACCACATTACACCACATGCTATATAGTAAAGTTCTCTAAGTAAGCTTCAGGCCCATACCCCCAAAATATTTTTGTATATCCTTCCTGTGCTAATAAACTCTCATTGTTTTTACCATCATTCTACTGATCATTTTCTCAGGAAATATAATTGTATAACAAGCTCACACTGGTTAATGGTATCCCCATTCTAATAAAAAACATGAACCCATAAGCTACAGAAGCATCCAACAAATATTTCCTAAAACAGTCCACCACATCAATACTACTTATAAAGGCTATTATCATTAATCTAATATACTCTGGTCAAAGAGCACAATGAATAACAAGAATCTTTAATACAGCAGCATCCACCCTCATGACAATCGCCCTTGTCACAAAAGTAGGACTTTCCCCATTTCACTTCTGAGTGCCTGAAGTCACACGAGGCATCCCATGAACAGCGGACCTGATGCTATCAACATGACAAATTTGCACCCCTATCAGTTTTATACCACATGTCACCATCCATCAACCTAAATATACTATTAATCATAGTGATATTATAAATCATAGCTGGAGGCTGAGGCAGACTTCGCCATACTCACCTGGAAAATATTACACCCTCCTCATCAATTGCCCATATAGGATGAATAACAGCTATTATAATGTATATTCAGATTATAACAATCCTAAACATACTAATTTATATCATAACAACACTATCTTCTTCTTATTTATGCCCAGATCATGTACTACAAGAGTATCATTATCACACACATGAGATAAAACACCTCCCATCACAATCATTTTCCTCACCATTATAGTATCATTAGGACATCGCCCATCACTATCAGGCTTTCTACCCAAATGAATAATTATCCAAGAGATAACAAAACGACAACATCATTCTACCAACACTAATAGCCATCATAGCAGTCCTCAGCATATATGTCTACTTGCAGCTAACATACTCCACATCACTAACTATATTCCCTTCATTAAACAACACAAACACAAAACAATTTGAACATACAAAGCAATAACCTTCCTATCATTACCAATCATAATACCCACACGATTACTACACACAACACCCATTCTATCGGTGCTGTACTAGGAATTTAGGTTAGTTCAGACCAAGAGCTTTCAAAAACCTAAACAAGTGAAATTTACTTAATTCCTAAAAATAAGGATTGCAAGACTTTATTCTACATCAATTGAATGTAAAGCAAACACTGTATTGAAGCCAAATCTTTACGAGATTGATGAGTTTTAACCCCAGGAAACTTTAGTTAACAGGCAAATCCTCTAGTCAACTGGCTTCAGTCTACTTCTCCTTCATTTGAGATAGAAAAAAAGAAAAAAAAAAAGGCAGGAAAATCACTGGCAGAATTGAAGCTGCTTCTCTGAAGTTACAATTCAATTTGTTGATTCACCACAGGGTTTGCCAGAAAGAGGGCTCAATCTCTGTCTTTAGATTTACAGTCTAATGCTAACTCAGTCATTTTACCTCTGTTCATACACTGCTGATTATTTTCAACAAATCACAAAGATATCGGCATTTTATATTCAGTATTTGGTGCTTGAGCTGGAGTAGCAGGCAGCACCTTAATTATATTAATCCAGGCTGAGCTATGCTGACCTGGACCGCTACTTGGAGATGCCCAGATCTGTAAGGTTGTCATAACAGTCCCTGCACTTGTAATAATTTTCTTTATAGCTGTACCCGTTATGATTGCAGGCTTTGAAAACTGACTTGGGCCACTAATAACTCGGACACCTGAAGTAGCATTTCCCCCAATAAATCATATAAACTTTTGACTACTTCCCCCATCATTCTTACTCTTACTCATATCACCAATAGTAGAAGCTGGTTCTGGTACCAGTGGAACCGTGTATTCAGCTCTAGCCTGCAATCTGGCCCATGCAGTAGCCTCTGTCGACCTAACTCTTTTCTCCTTACATTTAGCAGGTGTCTCCTCAATTCTTGGTATTATTACTTTTATTACTATAGTCTTTAATACAAAACCAGCAGTCATATCCCAATACCAAACACCATTATTTGTTTAATCTTCCCCAACTATAGCCATATTACTATAATTACCAATCTCAGTCCAAGCAGCCAGAATTGCCATGCTGTTAAGAGATAGAAATCTAAACACTACTTTCTTTGACCCTGCAGGAGGAGACCGAATCCTATACCAACACCTCTTTTGATACTTTGCTCACCCTGAAGTCTGTATTCATGGCCTAACAGGGTTTGTTATAAACTAACATATCATTACATACTATTTAGGACAAAAATTGCCTCTCAGCTATCTGGGAATAGTATGAGTCACGTCCACTGGTTTTTTAGGAGTTCTCTTGTGGGCCCATCATATGCTTACCTTAGGGATAGCTGTGGACTCAGGAGCATACTTTGCATCAGCTACCGTAATTACTTCTATCCCTACAGGAGTAAAAGTATCTAGCTGATTAGAAACTCTTTACTTAATTTTTCTTTTTCTTTTCTTTTCTTTTTTTTTTTTGGCTGAGTTGGGTCTTGGTTGCTGCGCATGGGCTTTCTCTGGTTGTGGTGAGCGGCAGCTACTCTTCGTTGCGGTGTGCGGCCCTTTCATTGCAGTGGCTTCTCTTGTTGCAGAGCACGGCCTCTAGGCGCGTGGGCTTCAGTAGTTGTGGCTTGCGGGCTCTAGAGGACAGGCTCAGTAGTTGTGGCACACGGGCTTTTTGCTCCGCGGCATGTGGAATCTTCCCAGACAAGGGCTCGAACCCGTGTCCCCTGCATTGGCAGGCGAATTCTTAACCACTGCGTCACCAGGGAAGTCCCTGGTTAGCAACTGTTCACGGAGGTAATACTATATGACCTCCCACTATATTATGAGTTTTAGGCTTTAGTTTTTCTTTTTACAGTAGGTGGTTGGACAGGAATCATCTTAGCCAAATCATCCCCAGACATTGTCCTCCAGGATACAGACTATGTAGTAGCACACTTCCATGACCTAATGTCCATGGGAGCAGTCTTCACTATTATAGGAGGCTTCCTACACTGATTCCCACTATTCTCAGGTTATAGAGTTAACTCAGCATGAGCAAAAATTCACTTCACAAGTATATTTGTAGTAGTAAATATGACTTCCTGCAGCACTTTCGTGGCCTCTCAGGGATGTCACTACGTTAGTCTGAGTACCCTGAGGCACACACAACATGAAATATTTTGTCTTTAGGCTCATTCATCTCATTAGCAGCGGTAATGGTAATAATCTTCATACTTTGAAAAGCATTTGTGTCTAAACAAGAAGTCTTAGTAGTGGAAATTGCTACTCCTAACCTAGAATGGTTACACGGATGTCCTCCACCATATCCTATGTTTCAAGATCCTACCTATGTAAATGTAAAATAAGGAAGGACTCAAGTCCTTTTCAACCAGTTTCAAGCCAACACCATAACAATTATGTCTTCCTCAATAAATGAGATAAAAGTAAAAAGTGATGTAGCTTTGTCAAAGTTAAATGATAGGCTAAAATCCTGTATATCACTAAGGCATATCAATTTCATCTAGGCTCTCAAGATACAACATCACCGATTATGGAAGAACTTTTACATTTTCTTCATCACACATTAATAGTGATTTTTAAAATAAGTTCTCTAGTCCTCTATATCATTTCACTAATATTGATATCTAAACTCATATGCATACAATAGATGCACAGGTAGAGAAAATGTGAACAATTTACTAGCTATTATTGTAATCTTAATTGCCCTATCATCATTGTGAATCCTTTACATGATACATGAAATCAATAACTCTTCCCAAACCATAAAAATCTATGGGTCAGTAATGATACTGAAGCTACAAATACACAGATTACGAAGATTTAAATGTTGACCCCTGTGTAATCCCCACATCAGAGCTAAAACCAGGAGAATAATGACTAATAGAAGTCAACAACCGAGTAGTTAGGGATAGTCATTGAATATTAGTTTCATCTGAAATTGTTGTACACTCCGGAGTTGTTCCTTCTCAGGCCTAAAAGGAGCTGCTATCCCAGGACGCCTAACTTGAAGAATCCTAATATCAACAGGACCAGGCCTATGTTGTGGACAAGAGAGCTCGTTTTCCTGAGTTCAAAGACAGGACAGAGGGATATGGCTGAGATATGGGGTGAATCTGGAGCCCATGGGTATGCACTCTCCAAGCTCCAGTATAGGAATGGGGCCTCTAGGGTCCCAGGCCACCCACCACGCCCTCTGGAGCAGGATCTGGGCAACATTCCCTGTCAGTGATGAGGCAGCCCTAGCACTTGTCACGCCCCGATGTCGTGTCCTAAGTGGGCCCCATGCTCTTGGGACCACACCCCACACTCTGCAGGTCCATGCTACAGGGTCCTTCGTGCCTCAGGAGTAGAGACCACACAGCAAGCAGTTCCCTCCGCAACCAGCAGGAGGAGGGGAGGAGAGCAGGGGCACCAGGGGAATCTCACTCAGACAACAACACCCCAGCAGTGCCAGCGGGGACAGTGATGATGCAGATGAGGCACAGACCAAGAGATGGGACCAGAGGACCCAAAAGGCAGCTGGTCAGGTCCTGGCTCACCTGCACCCTGGACACCTTTGTCCCGCATACACCCCCTTCCTCATACACCCTCTCCTTAAAGGCAGATTCTTCAGATGAAAACAGGCTTCAGACTGAAAGTCAGCTCTTCCAAAATGACCCGTCAGCAAACACTGCAGGATTGCACTCCAGTGGGTGCCCTGGAGTCGACAACTCAGGGACTGAAGTGGATATCGGTGCCAGGGGCAGTGGGAGGGAATGGGGAATGAGACTTTCATGGTTGTGCAATTTTGGTTTTGCAAGAGGAAAAGTTCTAGGGATGGTGGTGATGGCTCCACGAGAAAGTGAATCTATCTGATGCCTCAGAAACGTGCACTTAAAATGGTGATGATGGTAAAGGGTATGTGACGTGTGTTTTATTTCACTTAAAATAAATTCTTAAAATAATGTCTTGTTAATTGAGATTCCATTTCGACTCCCCTTCATCACAAATGTCGGAGGCCCAGACACAGTCCCCTACCTTAGGGGCCATCACGGTACCCTCACAGAGCACGTAGGAGACCATTCTTAGGGGGGGCTAGTCTGTGCTCACCTGACCTCTGTCCAGGGGGTCCCAGGCAGTGGTGACCCCCATGGATTAGACACATGATATGCTATAGTCTTAAAACGATACCACCAAGTGTTGTCACTCACTGGAACACAGAGCAGCAACCCACTCAAACATGCCTGACCTCATATGATTGTGACAAGATGAAGAGAAGAAAAGGAACCACAGGTTAATCAGGACAACACCCTTAATGCAGAGGTTGGAAATCTCAAAGGGGACAGGACACACTGCAGGCAAAGAGCGCATATGCGGTCTCCCCATCCATGTGATCCTGACCCATGCAGGTATGGTGAGACCCACACAGTCCCCTCACCCTATACCTGGGGCCACACATCCACACTCACCAGGGTGACCCACCTCCCCAGACCCCTCCACCTGGGTCACATGTCCACAGTCCCAGGGTGACCTCACCTCCCCAGACCCTGCACCTGGGGTCACACGTCCCCTTGGTCAGGACACCATGGCTCTGCAGAGGGCTTCCCCAATGTGGAAACAAGCTGGGTCCCTGGGACCTCCTGGGATGGGAAAAAGTGTCAGGTGGGTCTCCTTTCCCCACACTTGTCCCAGAGGAGTCCTCCTCTTCTCACTTTGGTTCTGTGTGATTTTAACTGTTTTTACAGCTTTCATACTAGAGTTGAACACACGACCCTGGTGCTGGCATGCTCAGTCCTTTCTCGTCTCACTTACATGTTGAGAAAACTCACAGGACAGCAGGGCTGAAAGCCGAGGGGCAGCTCTGGACTCTGCTGAGTAGGGACGGTAGACTGGAGGGAGAGCTCAGCAGCAGCCTCAGCTGTCACCCATCGGCCTTTTGCCCGATCTGCGTGCCCTGCAATCAATTCAGCAGCTAAACCTGCTTCCCTATGCACCATGCACGTGCTGGTAAATTGGAATTATTGCCAGGTAGTCCTCCTGAGGATTCTCCACGAGCCCCAGGGAAGGTGAACCTTGCAGGGATTAAGACTAAGGCCCCGACCATAGCACTGACCCTTGGGAGGACCAGGTCACCACACTCAGAAGAGAGGCTGTTACGTAGACAAGCCCACCTCAGCTCCAGACCCCAGACATCTAAGCACTGACATTCAGATGCAGGCACGGAGCTTCCCAGTACTGAGGCCAGGCCGGGTCTCTACCCAGGTCCCCATAGTCCTAGCGTACACAGAACATGGTCAGGTCTAAATCTTCTTATTGTAGACAACACATGGTCAGCTCTAAACATAATCAGTAGACAGGACATGCAGAGGTCTAAATCTACCATGTAGACACAACTTGATCATGTTTAAACTAGCTTAGGGCTGATCTCATAGGAGGTACAGATCACACACATGGGTCTCTTATCTTTGGACACCCACATCAGTAAACTGAACAAAATCTTTGTCATTAAACATTTCAACAGGCAAAACAGAAATGTTCCCAATTTCTCTGGCCACCTGATGGTCAGGATCCACGGGCGAGCCACGAACTTCTTAGAGTGCAGCCCAGTCTGATGCCAGGACAGACAAGAAGTGGCCTGATTCCAGCCTCCCAGGCTTCCAGAAGGAGGCGGCCACACTGGAAGCCCAGGCAGGAGAGTCCTGCATGGTCCGGGCCGGGAGATCCGGTCTGTCCATTCGGCGGGCCGATTCCGGGCGGGGCGCTCAGGGCCGCTGAGAGCCCTGCACTCAGGTCCTGCTTCCTTGCAGCGTGTGCGTGTGTGTAGAGAGGGCGGTGGCTGACGGCTCCCATGGTTCCCGTCCCGGCACCGCGCTGTCTTCGAGGGGAGGCACGGGGAGAGGGAGGGCCACAGAAGCCGTTGGAGAGGAGAACCCACCGCGGAACTCCTTGCACACTGGCTCGCCCCACCCGGAGACCCGCCTGCCCATCGTGGGCCGCATGTCGCCCCCCAGTCCCCCACCCCCGAGGGCAGGGTGCCTGCTCTTTCAACAGCACAGGGTCTCACATGAAGGAGACCCAGTGGGGACTGTCAGCCCCCGACTCCTGATGCTGTGTTTGGGGAGAATGAACCCCCTTGACTGGGCGATGGGACCCTGTGAGGAAAGAGGTGGCGGCCCCATCCAAGTCGGGGCCTGGCTGAGATATGAGGAAACAGGAGCCAAGGGCAGGGCCTGGAGGCCAGGCCAACGGGAGGGGCACCCCCAGCCTTGGCCGGGCTCTCCAACGGTGACATTGTTGCTTTAGGGGACCTGGGACAAGTGACTGAATGTAATGGGAGTCTAAACTGGACCCTGAATGGGGCTTAAAGAAGGTGTGAAGGATGTTACTGAGACAGTGACAGTCATTGGAAGACAAACTCTGTGTCAGGATATCCTGCTCGATCCATTTAAATCCCTGAGATCTGTGACCTTTACGTGGCTACGCAGGATTGTTAGAGCAGCTGCGTGCGGATATATCTGGGGCACAATTCAGTCTGCAGCCAACTTGCAAGTGGTTCCAGCAAACACACAGGTGTGCACACAGGCAGGCACAGCACACACACAAACATATGCACGTGCACAGCACAAATATATTCACACACTAGCATGTGAACACACATGCACCCATATGCCCATGCACACACTAATGTGTGCAAGTTCACATACCTATGCACATGCACAGCATATGTATGCAAACAGGCACACGCACACGCATAGCACACACACAGGGAATAAAGTGAATCCGTAAAGCATTAATTCCTGAACACAAGTGAAGCTGACATGTCTTTTTCCCTTTTCTTAGCCTTGATGTTTTCCACAACAAAAAGTTTAAGAAAAAAGTTAATGGCAAATGACTTTTGATTCATAGGACTTTCTGATTTTATTCCACAAATATTATGACAGTAGAAATGAATGTAGCTATTACATGTGTCCACTAATGGATGAATGGAGAAGAAAAACACGGTCCATCAATACAAGGGAATGCTATTCAGCCTAAAAAGGAAGTCAATTCTGACACAGGATGCAGCAGGGATGAACCTTGTGGGCATTATGCTCAGTGATGTAAGCTAGACACAAAAAAACAAACAGTGCTTGATCCACTCATACAAGGCCCCTGGAGCAGTCGGAAATATAGAGACATAAAGTAGGATGTTGAGTGCCAGAGGCTGAGGGAGGGACCATGGGGAGTGAGTGTTTAATGGAGACTGTTTCAATTTTGCAAGATGAAAAAGTTCTGGAGGATGATGGTGGTCAGGTTTGCACAACAGTGTGAATTACTTCCTGACCCTGAAATGTGCACTTAAAAATGGTTAAGATAGTACATTTTATGTTATGTGTACCAGACCACAATTTTTAAAACTTTTTAAAAAACAACAGAAAGTAGTCCATGAATACCACAAGATGCACAACTTCACTAACAACAGAGGGATTAAAGCCATAAGCAAAATACTGTGCATACACCTACCAGAATGGCAGACATGAAAGACATAGTATCAAATATCAGCAGGATGTGGAGCAATGGAAAGCCTGGTACGCAACGGGGAGATGCAACCACTTCTGAAGCAATCGGGCCTCAGATAGCAAAGTCCGTGCACAGAGACCCACAGTGCTCCTCCCAGTTGAACACAAACCCAGCAGCCCTGCACCAGGACACACGGACATGGACTTGCAGCCACAGGAGCCAAACCTGAAGGAACCTGAAGGCCATCACAGACGGATGCAGAAATGAACCATGCACGCTCCTATGAAGGAATATTCCACAGCAATGGAGTACATTTTGTTTAAAGGTGGTAAAAGTATAAAAATTATTTTTTTAAAAAAACTATATTTACAAGATGAAAGAATCTATAATTCTGGCACCTAGGGATTGTCGAATGCTCCCAAAAATAGATTGCTGTGGAAATGATTATTATAGGGAAATTGACATATTCTCTAGAAAGGACGGGGTGAATGGGCCTGCTACATTTTCTACATTGAAGACATGTACAGGTTTTGATTCTACTTCCGTTAAATCAAGTGGGGCTTCACTGGATTTCTGCTACTGCGGAGATAATCAAATACTGGGTAGGGGTCAGGAGAAAATTAGTCCTAGGTGTTCTTGTGTAATAATTACTGTTGAAAGTGTAAATGATCCATTTACCAGTAAGACTGAGAATAGAATAACTGCTACATTACTTGATATGAGATGATCGTCTGCGCTATTGTTCCTAGAGCTCCAGTGAGTGAGTATTTTGAATGTGAAGTTCATCCAGATCTGAGGATGGAATAAATGGCTAGGTGTGATATGGCTAATAGAAATAATATGCCTACATTTATACTAATTAGTGGATAAGATATGGGAAGAGGAATTCATGTTGTGAGAGCCAGGGTTAAGGCTAGCATTGGGGCAATAATATATAAATTGATGATGTTGATGGACATAGTGGTTCTTTAATAAGTAATTTGAATGCCTCAGCAATGGGTTGTAATCATCCATGGGGGCTGATGATTTTTGGCCCTTTCTGGATTTGTATATAGCCTAGGATTTTCCATTTAGTTAATATGAGGAATGCTATGGTGAATTAAATTGGGTAATTTGTGAAAGAATGCTGATTATAAACATATTCTTAGGAAGAGGACTTGAACCAGTGCAGAAAAAGTTTCAGTTTTACATAATTACCGGGCACTGCCAGCATAACGAACCCTGTTCTACAGTAGGGTATGTATAAATTAATTGAATGTAGATTATATCATCATTTAGTTTGAAGACATTTTGTAAAGTAAGCCGTATTGCTCTTGTCCTTTCATACTGGAAGAAATCTGCAATAGACAGAAACCAACCAGGATGACTCCAGTCTGAACTCAGATCACGTGAGACTTTAATCGTTGAACAAACAGACAATTAATAGCAGTTATACCGTTGAAAGGTCGTGATCCAGCATCAAGGTCATAAACCATATTGCCCATATGAACTCCAGAATACAATTACACTGTTATCCCTAGTAAAACTTGTTCCATTGACCAGTGTTTTAGAAGAACAGGTGATAAAGCATTTTGACTAGCTGGCCTAAATTTTAATCACTCAGAAGTGGTTTTATTCTCCAAAAGATAAATGGCGCACGGGCTCAAGACACACCGGCTTCAGTAGTTGCGGCGTGCAGACTCAGTAGTTGTGGCCCACTGGCTTAGTTGTTCCGTGGCACGTGAGATCTTCCCGGACAGGGGATCGAACCGGGTCCCCTGCATTGGCAGGCGAATTCTTAATCACTGCCTCACCAGGGAAGTCCCAGATTCGCAGTCTCCCTTTTAATATACCTTAAGCCCAAAGAATCCATGGAAAATTGTTAGAGAAAATAAGACAATAAAATATTGTAAGGACTATAACAGAAGCATATAGTACACAGTTCATATAGACACATCCCAAGCAGTTACAAAGTATATTAAAAGGGAGGCTGCAATTTTAAAAGAATAAGAAAAATTATACCCACAAACTCCCAATCTTTCCTGAAACGTTGCAATCTGAAACCCTATTGTAGGAAGCAGAAGATTCCAGGAGACATTCTACAAATGAAGGACTCCAAACCCTGTGGTTGGATAAGGAATTCTGGAAGGAAGGTATCCTCACCCAAGGACAGCAGGTTCCTATACTTGTCTAACATCACATCCCTGTACAATTCCCGTTGATCTTGCTCCAGGCATTCTCACTCCTCTTGACAGAAATCTATGGCCACATCCTGGGATGTCAGCAGTCCCTGAAATTCAACGTACACATGCCATGTGGCCACTGGAAGAGTTCATAATATGACCCAAGAAGAAAACAGCAAGTTAAGGGAAGGTTTTAATTTAGAAGAGTGTCTTCAATTCTCCACTAATACATATATATATATTTTTTACAAAGTAACTTTCTCTACCTTATTTCTAACTACAAGAAAAGAGTATGGCATGTGATCCACAAAACCAGTATAGAGACTATACTTGTCTGGAAAAGAAATGATAAAATGATGGTTTCAACACAGGCATATGCATTTTTGAGTGTTTTATTTATATCAAACTGGATAAAATGTGTGTATTTCTCATAGAGAAAAGACCTGTCGAGGTAGAAATGTACCTTTCAACTATTCATGGGTACACGAGTACACTGGGGAGATTGTAAACGTGCAGATTGTGATTCAGTAGGTCCGGTGGGCCTGAGTTCTATTTTTTTAACAAGCTCATTTTTAACTAGTGATGCCACAGTCTCTGATTCATTAACCACAACTGTGAATATCAGAGACATAATTAGAAAGGTAAAAATTCATATTTAATTTTGAACTTAAAGTGTTTTGTGGATTTTACACCTTTAATAGAATAGTGAGCACAGCAGCAACAATCATTTGTGAGTATTTACTATAGACTGTGTATCTTTCTAATGTTTTTGTGTAGGATTCCAGGAAAAAGGCCTGGGCTGCGGCCACAGTGGGCGTGGCCCCCAGGCCGGGCCGCCCCTCCAGGACCCCCGACGGGGCCCTGCGCTCCTGGCGGCTCCCTCCCCCGCCGCCCCGCTCCCTCCCGGAAGGCCTCGGGGCAGAGCGGTCCCACCCACTGCGCGCTGAACAGAGCCCGCGTTTCCTCAGACCTGGAACTCCCGGCTCGGGCGGGGTCTCTTCCCTCCGCCTTCACGGAACTGCCCCGGAGCCCGAGGGGAGGGCGACCTCACTGAGGCTGCCGGCTCTGGAGGTGCCCCGGCGGCCGAAGCCATGACAGTCGCGGGGACGGCGGGCCGGGTAAGTGGGCGCCGACCCTCCGCCTGGTCCTGTGCCCGGGCGGCAGCACAAGACCAGCTTCTGAGGGGCAGGGGTTCGCTGCCACCCGCCGCTGCTGTGCAGAAAGAGCGGCCTCCAGCGTCTGGTCCCCGGGAACTTCGGTCCGTCCTCTCGCCCCTGCCCTCGGCCTGGCTCGCGAGGCCTGGTGGGCGTGGGGAGGGGGTCGGCTGAGCGTCCTGAGGGGAAACGGGGTAAGGGAGGCGCAGGGTCCGGCTGCAGCGTCAGCGCCCCTCCTCCCGACTGTGGGGAAAGCGGCTGAAAACTCCTTCCGAGGCGCGCAGGCCCCGTATTCAGCCGAGTCCCTCTGCGCTCCTTCCTCCCTGAGCTAAAGTACCGGGGGGAGGGGACAGGGCAGGGGACTGGCGCAGGTAATGGGGACCATCCAAAGGTGATTGTTAACTAAGGAAAACCAGCTCTCCCAAGGTGAGGAATGCGGCGCTATTCTTTGCCTGGTCTCACTGAAATCCTTCCTTTGATATGCACCTCAGCTCTCTGGGGCCTGCATTCTGTATTTGCATATCCTGAGTGCCTCAGGGCCCGCCGGCTCACATTGGAGGGCTGCAAGTGCTGAAGACTGTGACATCCTTTGTTTACTGATAGGGCAAGAACTATTCCATTTCTCACAGGCTTGAGGGGCAGACAGTGGAAAAAAGTCAGAGAATCTCACTCGGCCTGTACTTTGGTTTACATATAGATAATATTTATACTTAACTGTGCTAATAGAGGTTCTCAAGTCCAATCAACTTGTACTACTGCCCTCTATGTATCAATTTCATCAATATCATAAGATAAATGCCTATAGAATTGACTTAATCCATTTAAATAGGATAATGATTTTTAAAGGAAACAATAGAAATATAACAACAAAACCTTTACCACTAAAGGCTGGGTCTGGAACACCCTAGATAAATGTTCCATTGTTAAAATGTTGAAAGATGTAGTCAATAGAAATATCAACAAAAATGACAAATAATAAGGGTAGCAGAATGTTGAAATGTTCTATCTTTATCATTAAAGTGGCAGAAAATCATTTATTAGTAGGCACTGGGGGCAGAAGATGCCTGATTTTATATCTGTGTCATATTTGTGCAGTTGTTTCAACAAGTAACTTAAAGACAAAATGGAAAAACAAGGAGGTTTGTGCCTGAGATCATGCTGATGTGAAACCAGGGATGGCCACCTTGTGCCAGGTGAGTTAAGTTTACCTGGCAGGTAGACCGCAGAGCTCCTGGGAAGCAAGGGTTGGAATTTTTCTGCTGGGTGCCCCTTAGGTTCTGTGACTTGACTGACTGTGAGTCATGTTTCGGGAAAGACCTGATCACAGGAAAAGGGTGGGAATAGAGTGATTTGGGGAGCAGCTAACAACATTCATCACAGCTCACGGCCTGAATGAGTTTTAAAGAAACAGGAAAACAAATGCTTCTTATGGAATCAGAGAATGTGAGGGCTGGACAATCCCAGAAAATGAGGAACACCCATCCCATTTTCCAGATGACAAAACAGAGGTCCAGCAAGGTGAAATCCCTCACCCAAGTTGCACCCGTCTCTCCTCCCCACTACGTGGTTCATGAGAGCAGGACTCTTCCTGTCTTGATCACTGCTGAACCCCAAAAAGGGCCAGGCGTCTAGCAGCTGCTCCAAAAATTTGGGTTGACTGTAGGAACAATGCTATTTCTTTCTTTCTCACTCTTATTCAGGATTGTGCCAAGAACTCCCCAGGTTGCAATGTAATTCGAGAAATGTAAATATTGAGTTTTGTTGTGATGAGGACTTAGGCTTTGAAGGTAACAGACTTGGTTCAGATCTTGGTTCTGCCACTCCATAGCTGTTTGGCTTTGGTAAAATTACTAAACCTCTCTGAGATTATTTCCTCCTTTGTAAAGTGGGGATAAATCTATCTGAGCCAGCAGAGCACCTGCATGAGAGATGTGCACTAAATATTGGTCTTTCTCACTCTCCTACGCCATCTCTCTGTTCTTCCCAGAGAAGCTGTACAGAAGGATATAGTACTTTTGTTTAAAATAGTTAACTAATTAATTAATTAATTTGTTTTTGGCTGCGTTGGGTCTTCGTTGCTATGGGCAGGCTTTCTCTAGTTGCGGCAAGCGGGGGCTACTCTTTGTTGCGGTGCGCGGGCTTCTCATTGCGGTGGCTTCTCTTGCTAGCCTTAACCCCAATGCTAGCCTTAACCCTGGCTCTCACAACATGAATTCCTCTTCCCATATCTTATGCACTAATTAATATAAATGTAGGCATATTATTTCTGTTAGCCATATCACACCTAGCCATTTATTCCATCCTCAGATCTGGATGAACTTCACATTCAAAATACTCACTCACTGGAGCTCTAGGAACAATAGCACAGACAATCATCTCATATGAAGTAATGTAGCAGTTATTCTATTCTCAGTCTTACTGATAAATGGATCATTTACACTTTCAACAGTAATTATTGCACAAGAACACCTATGACTAATTTTCTCCTGACCCCTACCCAGAATTTGATTATCTCCGCAGTAGGAGAAATCCAATGAAGCCCCACTTGATTTAACGGAAGTAGCATCAAAACCCGTATATGTCTTCAATGTAGAAAATGTAGCAGGCCCATTCACCCCGTCCCTCCTAGAGAATATGTCAATTTCCCTGTAATAAACATTTCCACAGCAATCTATTTTTAGGAGCATTCGACAATCCCTAGGTGCCAGAATTATATACAGCCCAAGTCATCATTAAAACACATCTAACAATCTCCTTTCTATGAATTTGAGCCTCCTACCTACAATTTTGATATGATCAAGGCATACATCTCTTATGAAAAGTTTTTTTACGACTAACATTAACCCTATGTATATGAGAGTTTTCACTACTTGTCATCATACCAGGCAACCCACCACAAATTTAAGAAATATGTCTGACAAAAGAGTTACTTTGATAGAGTAAATCACAGAGGTTTCAATGCTCTTATTCCTGGAATTGAATTCTTCCTAATAATTTTACATTCTCCATGCTACCTACCACATTACACCACATGCTATATAGTAAAGTTCTCTAAGTAAGCTTCAGGCCCATACCCCCAAAATATTTTTGTATATCCTTCCTGTGCTAATAAACTCTCATTGTTTTTACCATCATTCTACTGATCATTTTCTCAGGAAATATAATTGTATAACAAGCTCACACTGGTTAATGGTATCCCCATTCTAATAAAAAACATGAACCCATAAGCTACAGAAGCATCCAACAAATATTTCCTAAAACAGTCCACCACATCAATACTACTTATAAAGGCTATTATCATTAATCTAATATACTCTGGTCAAAGAGCACAATGAATAACAAGAATCTTTAATACAGCAGCATCCACCCTCATGACAATCGCCCTTGTCACAAAAGTAGGACTTTCCCCATTTCACTTCTGAGTGCCTGAAGTCACACGAGGCATCCCATGAACAGCGGACCTGATGCTATCAACATGACAAATTTGCACCCCTATCAGTTTTATACCACATGTCACCATCCATCAACCTAAATATACTATTAATCATAGTGATATTATAAATCATAGCTGGAGGCTGAGGCAGACTTCGCCATACTCACCTGGAAAATATTACACCCTCCTCATCAATTGCCCATATAGGATGAATAACAGCTATTATAATGTATATTCAGATTATAACAATCCTAAACATACTAATTTATATCATAACAACACTATCTTCTTCTTATTTATGCCCAGATCATGTACTACAAGAGTATCATTATCACACACATGAGATAAAACACCTCCCATCACAATCATTTTCCTCACCATTATAGTATCATTAGGACATCGCCCATCACTATCAGGCTTTCTACCCAAATGAATAATTATCCAAGAGATAACAAAACGACAACATCATTCTACCAACACTAATAGCCATCATAGCAGTCCTCAGCATATATGTCTACTTGCAGCTAACATACTCCACATCACTAACTATATTCCCTTCATTAAACAACACAAACACAAAACAATTTGAACATACAAAGCAATAACCTTCCTATCATTACCAATCATAATACCCACACGATTACTACACACAACACCCATTCTATCGGTGCTGTACTAGGAATTTAGGTTAGTTCAGACCAAGAGCTTTCAAAAACCTAAACAAGTGAAATTTACTTAATTCCTAAAAATAAGGATTGCAAGACTTTATTCTACATCAATTGAATGTAAAGCAAACACTGTATTGAAGCCAAATCTTTACGAGATTGATGAGTTTTAACCCCAGGAAACTTTAGTTAACAGGCAAATCCTCTAGTCAACTGGCTTCAGTCTACTTCTCCTTCATTTGAGATAGAAAAAAAGAAAAAAAAAAAGGCAGGAAAATCACTGGCAGAATTGAAGCTGCTTCTCTGAAGTTACAATTCAATTTGTTGATTCACCACAGGGTTTGCCAGAAAGAGGGCTCAATCTCTGTCTTTAGATTTACAGTCTAATGCTAACTCAGTCATTTTACCTCTGTTCATACACTGCTGATTATTTTCAACAAATCACAAAGATATCGGCATTTTATATTCAGTATTTGGTGCTTGAGCTGGAGTAGCAGGCAGCACCTTAATTATATTAATCCAGGCTGAGCTATGCTGACCTGGACCGCTACTTGGAGATGCCCAGATCTGTAAGGTTGTCATAACAGTCCCTGCACTTGTAATAATTTTCTTTATAGCTGTACCCGTTATGATTGCAGGCTTTGAAAACTGACTTGGGCCACTAATAACTCGGACACCTGAAGTAGCATTTCCCCCAATAAATCATATAAACTTTTGACTACTTCCCCCATCATTCTTACTCTTACTCATATCACCAATAGTAGAAGCTGGTTCTGGTACCAGTGGAACCGTGTATTCAGCTCTAGCCTGCAATCTGGCCCATGCAGTAGCCTCTGTCGACCTAACTCTTTTCTCCTTACATTTAGCAGGTGTCTCCTCAATTCTTGGTATTATTACTTTTATTACTATAGTCTTTAATACAAAACCAGCAGTCATATCCCAATACCAAACACCATTATTTGTTTAATCTTCCCCAACTATAGCCATATTACTATAATTACCAATCTCAGTCCAAGCAGCCAGAATTGCCATGCTGTTAAGAGATAGAAATCTAAACACTACTTTCTTTGACCCTGCAGGAGGAGACCGAATCCTATACCAACACCTCTTTTGATACTTTGCTCACCCTGAAGTCTGTATTCATGGCCTAACAGGGTTTGTTATAAACTAACATATCATTACATACTATTTAGGACAAAAATTGCCTCTCAGCTATCTGGGAATAGTATGAGTCACGTCCACTGGTTTTTTAGGAGTTCTCTTGTGGGCCCATCATATGTTTACCTTAGGGATAGCTGTGGACTCAGGAGCATACTTTGCATCAGCTACCGTAATTACTTCTATCCCTACAGGAGTAAAAGTATCTAGCTGATTAGAAACTCTTTACTTAATTTTTCTTTTTCTTTTCTTTTCTTTTTTTTTTTTGGCTGAGTTGGGTCTTGGTTGCTGCGCATGGGCTTTCTCTGGTTGCGGTGAGCGGCAGCTACTCTTCGTTGCGGTGTGCGGCCCTTTCATTGCAGTGGCTTCTCTTGTTGCAGAGCACGGCCTCTAGGCGCGTGGGCTTCAGTAGTTGTGGCTTGCGGGCTCTAGAGGACAGGCTCAGTAGTTGTGGCACACGGGCTTTTTGCTCCGCGGCATGTGGAATCTTCCCAGACAAGGGCTCGAACCCGTGTCCCCTGCATTGGCAGGCGAATTCTTAACCACTGCGTCACCAGGGAAGTCCCTGGTTAGCAACTGTTCACGGAGGTAATACTATATGACCTCCCACTATATTATGAGTTTTAGGCTTTAGTTTTTCTTTTTACAGTAGGTGGTTGGACAGGAATCATCTTAGCCAAATCATCCCCAGACATTGTCCTCCAGGATACAGACTATGTAGTAGCACACTTCCATGACCTAATGTCCATGGGAGCAGTCTTCACTATTATAGGAGGCTTCCTACACTGATTCCCACTATTCTCAGGTTATAGAGTTAACTCAGCATGAGCAAAAATTCACTTCACAAGTATATTTGTAGTAGTAAATATGACTTCCTGCAGCACTTTCGTGGCCTCTCAGGGATGTCACTACGTTAGTCTGAGTACCCTGAGGCACACACAACATGAAATATTTTGTCTTTAGGCTCATTCATCTCATTAGCAGCGGTAATGGTAATAATCTTCATACTTTGAAAAGCATTTGTGTCTAAACAAGAAGTCTTAGTAGTGGAAATTGCTACTCCTAACCTAGAATGGTTACACGGATGTCCTCCACCATATCCTATGTTTCAAGATCCTACCTATGTAAATGTAAAATAAGGAAGGACTCAAGTCCTTTTCAACCAGTTTCAAGCCAACACCATAACAATTATGTCTTCCTCAATAAATGAGATAAAAGTAAAAAGTGATGTAGCTTTGTCAAAGTTAAATGATAGGCTAAAATCCTGTATATCACTAAGGCATATCAATTTCATCTAGGCTCTCAAGATACAACATCACCGATTATGGAAGAACTTTTACATTTTCTTCATCACACATTAATAGTGATTTTTAAAATAAGTTCTCTAGTCCTCTATATCATTTCACTAATATTGATATCTAAACTCATATGCATACAATAGATGCACAGGTAGAGAAAATGTGAACAATTTACTAGCTATTATTGTAATCTTAATTGCCCTATCATCATTGTGAATCCTTTACATGATACATGAAATCAATAACTCTTCCCAAACCATAAAAATCTATGGGTCAGTAATGATACTGAAGCTACAAATACACAGATTACGAAGATTTAAATGTTGACTCCTGTGTAATCCCCACATCAGAGCTAAAACCAGGAGAATAATGACTAATAGAAGTCAACAACCGAGTAGTTAGGGATAGTCATTGAATATTAGTTTCATCTGAAATTGTTGTACACTCCGGAGTTGTTCCTTCTCAGGCCTAAAAGGAGCTGCTATCCCAGGACGCCTAACTTGAAGAATCCTAATATCAACAGGACCAGGCCTATGTTGTGGACAAGAGAGCTCGTTTTCCTGAGTTCAAAGACAGGACAGAGGGATATGGCTGAGATATGGGGTGAATCTGGAGCCCATGGGTATGCACTCTCCAAGCTCCAGTATAGGAATGGGGCCTCTAGGGTCCCAGGCCACCCACCACGCCCTCTGGAGCAGGATCTGGGCAACATTCCCTGTCAGTGATGAGGCAGCCGTAGCACTTGTCACGCCCCGATGTCGTGTCCTAAGTGGGCCCCATGCTCTTGGGACCACACCCCACACTCTGCAGGTCCATGCTACAGGGTCCTTCGTGCCTCAGGAGTAGAGACCACACAGCAAGCAGTTCCCTCCGCAACCAGCAGGAGGAGGGGAGGAGAGCAGGGGCACCAGGGGAATCTCACTCAGACAACAACACCCCAGCAGTGCCAGCGGGGACAGTGATGATGCAGATGAGGCACAGACCAAGAGATGGGACCAGAGGACCCAAAAGGCAGCTGGTCAGGTCCTGGCTCACCTGCACCCTGGACACCTTTGTCCCGCATACACCCCCTTCCTCATACACCCTCTCCTTAAAGGCAGATTCTTCAGATGCAAACAGGCTTCAGACTGAAAGTCAGCTCTTCCAAAATGACCCGTCAGCAAACACTGCAGGATTGCACTCCAGTGGGTGCCCTGGAGTCGACAACTCAGGGACTGAAGTGGATATCGGTGCCAGGGGCAGTGGGAGGGAATGGGGAATGAGACTTTCATGGTTGTGCAATTTTGGTTTTGCAAGAGGAAAAGTTCTAGGGATGGTGGTGATGGCTCCACGAGAAAGTGAATCTATCTGATGCCTCAGAAACGTGCACTTAAAATGGTGATGATGGTAAAGGGTATGTGACGTGTGTTTTATTTCACTTAAAATAAATTCTTAAAATAATGTCTTGTTAATTGAGATTCCATTTCGACTCCCCTTCATCACAAATGTCGGAGGCCCAGACACAGTCCCCTACCTTAGGGGCCATCACGGTACCCTCACAGAGCACGTAGGAGACCATTCTTAGGGGGGGCTAGTCTGTGCTCACCTGACCTCTGTCCAGGGGGTCCCAGGCAGTGGTGACCCCCATGGATTAGACACATGATATGCTATAGTCTTAAAACGATACCACCAAGTGTTGTCACTCACTGGAACACAGAGCAGCAACCCACTCAAACATGCCTGACCTCATATGATTGTGACAAGATGAAGAGAAGAAAAGGAACCACAGGTTAATCAGGACAACACCCTTAATGCAGAGGTTGGAAATCTCAAAGGGGACAGGACACACTGCAGGCAAAGAGCGCATATGCGGTCTCCCCATCCATGTGATCCTGACCCATGCAGGTATGGTGAGACCCACACAGTCCCCTCACCCTATACCTGGGGCCACACATCCACACTCACCAGGGTGACCCACCTCCCCAGACCCCTCCACCTGGGTCACATGTCCACAGTCCCAGGGTGACCTCACCTCCCCAGACCCTGCACCTGGGGTCACACGTCCCCTTGGTCAGGACACCATGGCTCTGCAGAGGGCTTCCCCAATGTGGAAACAAGCTGGGTCCCTGGGACCTCCTGGGATGGGAAAAAGTGTCAGGTGGGTCTCCTTTCCCCACACTTGTCCCAGAGGAGTCCTCCTCTTCTCACTTTGGTTCTGTGTGATTTTAACTGTTTTTACAGCTTTCATACTAGAGTTGAACACACGACCCTGGTGCTGGCATGCTCAGTCCTTTCTCGTCTCACTTACATGTTGAGAAAACTCACAGGACAGCAGGGCTGAAAGCCGAGGGGCAGCTCTGGACTCTGCTGAGTAGGGACGGTAGACTGGAGGGAGAGCTCAGCAGCAGCCTCAGCTGTCACCCATCGGCCTTTTGCCCGATCTGCGTGCCCTGCAATCAATTCAGCAGCTAAACCTGCTTCCCTATGCACCATGCACGTGCTGGTAAATTGGAATTATTGCCAGGTAGTCCTCCTGAGGATTCTCCACGAGCCCCAGGGAAGGTGAACCTTGCAGGGATTAAGACTAAGGCCCCGACCATAGCACTGACCCTTGGGAGGACCAGGTCACCACACTCAGAAGAGAGGCTGTTACGTAGACAAGCCCACCTCAGCTCCAGACCCCAGACATCTAAGCACTGACATTCAGATGCAGGCACGGAGCTTCCCAGTACTGAGGCCAGGCCGGGTCTCTACCCAGGTCCCCATAGTCCTAGCGTACACAGAACATGGTCAGGTCTAAATCTTCTTATTGTAGACAACACATGGTCAGCTCTAAACATAATCAGTAGACAGGACATGCAGAGGTCTAAATCTACCATGTAGACACAACTTGATCATGTTTAAACTAGCTTAGGGCTGATCTCATAGGAGGTACAGATCACACACATGGGTCTCTCATCTTTGGACACCCACATCAGTAAACTGAACAAAATCTTTGTCATTAAACATTTCAACAGGCAAAACAGAAATGTTCCCAATTTCTCTGGCCACCTGATGGTCAGGATCCACGGGCGAGCCACGAACTTCTTAGAGTGCAGCCCAGTCTGATGCCAGGACAGACAAGAAGTGGCCTGATTCCAGCCTCCCAGGCTTCCAGAAGGAGGCGGCCACACTGGAAGCCCAGGCAGGAGAGTCCTGCATGGTCCGGGCCGGGAGATCCGGTCTGTCCATTCGGCGGGCCGATTCCGGGCGGGGCGCTCAGGGCCGCTGAGAGCCCTGCACTCAGGTCCTGCTTCCCTGCAGCGTGTGCGTGTGTGTAGAGGGGGCGGTGGCTGACGGCTCCCATGGTTCCCGTCCCGGCACCGCGCTGTCTTCGAGGGGAGGCACGGGGAGAGGGAGGGCCACAGAAGCCGTTGGAGAGGAGAACCCACCGCGGAACTCCTTGCACACTGGCTCGCCCCACCCGGAGACCCGCCTGCCCATCGTGGGCCGCATGTCGCCCCCCAGTCCCCCACCCCCGAGGGCAGGGTGCCTGCTCTTTCAACAGCACAGGGTCTCACATGAAGGAGACCCAGTGGGGACTGTCAGCCCCCGACTCCTGATGCTGTGTTTGGGGAGAATGAACCCCCTTGACTGGGCGATGGGACCCTGTGAGGAAAGAGGTGGCGGCCCCATCCAAGTCGGGGCCTGGCTGAGATATGAGGAAACAGGAGCCAAGGGCAGGGCCTGGAGGCCAGGCCAACGGGAGGGGCACCCCCAGCCTTGGCCGGGCTCTCCAACGGTGACATTGTTGCTTTAGGGGACCTGGGACAAGTGACTGAATGTAATGGGAGTCTAAACTGGACCCTGAATGGGGCTTAAAGAAGGTGTGAAGGATGTTACTGAGACAGTGACAGTCATTGGAAGACAAACTCTGTGTCAGGATATCCTGCTCGATCCATTTAAATCCCTGAGATCTGTGACCTTTACGTGGCTACGCAGGATTGTTAGAGCAGCTGCGTGCGGATATATCTGGGGCACAATTCAGTCTGCAGCCAACTTGCAAGTGGTTCCAGCAAACACACAGGTGTGCACACAGGCAGGCACAGCACACACACAAACATATGCACGTGCACAGCACAAATATATTCACACACTAGCATGTGAACACACATGCACCCATATGCCCATGCACACACTAATGTGTGCAAGTTCACATACCTATGCACATGCACAGCATATGTATGCAAACAGGCACACGCACACGCATAGCACACACACAGGGAATAAAGTGAATCCGTAAAGCATTAATTCCTGAACACAAGTGAAGCTGACATGTCTTTTTCCCTTTTCTTAGCCTTGATGTTTTCCACAACAAAAAGTTTAAGAAAAAAGTTAATGGCAAATGACTTTTGATTCATAGGACTTTCTGATTTTATTCCACAAATATTATGACAGTAGAAATGAATGTAGCTATTACATGTGTCCACTAATGGATGAATGGAGAAGAAAAACACGGTCCATCAATACAAGGGAATGCTATTCAGCCTAAAAAGGAAGTCAATTCTGACACAGGATGCAGCAGGGATGAACCTTGTGGGCATTATGCTCAGTGATGTAAGCTAGACACAAAAAAACAAACAGTGCTTGATCCACTCATACAAGGCCCCTGGAGCAGTCGGAAATATAGAGACATAAAGTAGGATGTTGAGTGCCAGAGGCTGAGGGAGGGACCATGGGGAGTGAGTGTTTAATGGAGACTGTTTCAATTTTGCAAGATGAAAAAGTTCTGGAGGATGATGGTGGTCAGGTTTGCACAACAGTGTGAATTACTTCCTGACCCTGAAATGTGCACTTAAAAATGGTTAAGATAGTACATTTTATGTTATGTGTACCAGACCACAATTTTTAAAACTTTTTAAAAAACAACAGAAAGTAGTCCATGAATACCACAAGATGCACAACTTCACTAACAACAGAGGGATTAAAGCCATAAGCAAAATACTGTGCATACACCTACCAGAATGGCAGACATGAAAGACATAGTATCAAATATCAGCAGGATGTGGAGCAATGGAAAGCCTGGTACGCAACGGGGAGATGCAACCACTTCTGAAGCAATCGGGCCTCAGATAGCAAAGTCCGTGCACAGAGACCCACAGTGCTCCTCCCAGTTGAACACAAACCCAGCAGCCCTGCACCAGGACACACGGACATGGACTTGCAGCCACAGGAGCCAAACCTGAAGGAACCTGAAGGCCATCACAGACGGATGCAGAAATGAACCATGCACGCTCCTATGAAGGAATATTCCACAGCAATGGAGTACATTTTGTTTAAAGGTGGTAAAAGTATAAAAATTATTTTTTAAAAAAAACTATATTTACAAGATGAAAGAATCTATAATTCTGGCACCTAGGGATTGTCGAATGCTCCCAAAAATAGATTGCTGTGGAAATGTTTATTATAGGGAAATTGACATATTCTCTAGAAAGGACGGGGTGAATGGGCCTGCTACATTTTCTACATTGAAGACATGTACAGGTTTTGATTCTACTTCCGTTAAATCAAGTGGGGCTTCACTGGATTTCTGCTACTGCGGAGATAATCAAATACTGGGTAGGGGTCAGGAGAAAATTAGTCCTAGGTGTTCTTGTGTAATAATTACTGTTGAAAGTGTAAATGATCCATTTACCAGTAAGACTGAGAATAGAATAACTGCTACATTACTTGATATGAGATGATCGTCTGCGCTATTGTTCCTAGAGCTCCAGTGAGTGAGTATTTTGAATGTGAAGTTCATCCAGATCTGAGGATGGAATAAATGGCTAGGTGTGATATGGCTAATAGAAATAATATGCCTACATTTATACTAATTAGTGGATAAGATATGGGAAGAGGAATTCATGTTGTGAGAGCCAGGGTTAAGGCTAGCATTGGGGCAATAATATATAAATTGATGATGTTGATGGACATAGTGGTTCTTTAATAAGTAATTTGAATGCCTCAGCAATGGGTTGTAATCATCCATGGGGGCTGATGATTTTTGGCCCTTTCTGGATTTGTATATAGCCTAGGATTTTCCATTTAGTTAATATGAGGAATGCTATGGTGAATTAAATTGGGTAATTTGTGAAAGAATGCTGATTATAAACATATTCTTAGGAAGAGGACTTGAACCAGTGCAGAAAAAGTTTCAGTTTTACATAATTACCGGGCACTGCCAGCATAACGAACCCTGTTCTACAGTAGGGTATGTATAAATTAATTGAATGTAGATTATATCATCATTTAGTTTGAAGACATTTTGTAAAGTAAGCCGTATTGCTCTTGTCCTTTCATACTGGAAGAAATCTGCAATAGACAGAAACCAACCAGGATGACTCCAGTCTGAACTCAGATCACGTGAGACTTTAATCGTTGAACAAACAGACAATTAATAGCAGTTATACCGTTGAAAGGTCGTGATCCAGCATCAAGGTCATAAACCATATTGCCCATATGAACTCCAGAATACAATTACACTGTTATCCCTAGTAAAACTTGTTCCATTGACCAGTGTTTTAGAAGAACAGGTGATAAAGCATTTTGACTAGCTGGCCTAAATTTTAATCACTCAGAAGTGGTTTTATTCTCCAAAAGATAAATGGCGCACGGGCTCAAGACACACCGGCTTCAGTAGTTGCGGCGTGCAGACTCAGTAGTTGTGGCCCACTGGCTTAGTTGTTCCGTGGCACGTGAGATCTTCCCGGACAGGGGATCGAACCGGGTCCCCTGCATTGGCAGGCGAATTCTTAATCACTGCCTCACCAGGGAAGTCCCAGATTCGCAGTCTCCCTTTTAATATACCTTAAGCCCAAAGAATCCATGGAAAATTGTTAGAGAAAATAAGACAATAAAATATTGTAAGGACTATAACAGAAGCATATAGTACACAGTTCATATAGACACATCCCAAGCAGTTACAAAGTATATTAAAAGGGAGGCTGCAATTTTAAAAGAATAAGAAAAATTATACCCACAAACTCCCAATCTTTCCTGAAACGTTGCAATCTGAAACCCTATTGTAGGAAGCAGAAGATTCCAGGAGACATTCTACAAATGAAGGACTCCAAACCCTGTGGTTGGATAAGGAATTCTGGAAGGAAGGTATCCTCACCCAAGGACAGCAGGTTCCTATACTTGTCTAACATCACATCCCTGTACAATTCCCGTTGATCTTGCTCCAGGCATTCTCACTCCTCTTGACAGAAATCTATGGCCACATCCTGGGATGTCAGCAGTCCCTGAAATTCAACGTACACATGCCATGTGGCCACTGGAAGAGTTCATAATATGACCCAAGAAGAAAACAGCAAGTTAAGGGAAGGTTTTAATTTAGAAGAGTGTCTTCAATTCTCCACTAATACATATATATATATTTTTTACAAAGTAACTTTCTCTACCTTATTTCTAACTACAAGAAAAGAGTATGGCATGTGATCCACAAAACCAGTATAGAGACTATACTTGTCTGGAAAAGAAATGATAAAATGATGGTTTCAACACAGGCATATGCATTTTTGAGTGTTTTATTTATATCAAACTGGATAAAATGTGTGTATTTCTCATAGAGAAAAGACCTGTCGAGGTAGAAATGTACCTTTCAACTATTCATGGGTACACGAGTACACTGGGGAGATTGTAAACGTGCAGATTGTGATTCAGTAGGTCCGGTGGGCCTGAGTTCTATTTTTTTAACAAGCTCATTTTTAACTAGTGATGCCACAGTCTCTGATTCATTAACCACAACTGTGAATATCAGAGACATAATTAGAAAGGTAAAAATTCATATTTAATTTTGAACTTAAAGTGTTTTGTGGATTTTACACCTTTAATAGAATAGTGAGCACAGCAGCAACAATCATTTGTGAGTATTTACTATAGACTGTGTATCTTTCTAATGTTTTTGTGTAGGATTCCAGGAAAAAGGCCTGGGCTGCGGCCACAGTGGGCGTGGCCCCCAGGCCGGGCCGCCCCTCCAGGACCCCCGACGGGGCCCTGCGCTCCTGGCGGCTCCCTCCCCCGCCGCCCCGCTCCCTCCCGGAAGGCCTCGGGGCAGAGCGGTCCCACCCACTGCGCGCTGAACAGAGCCCGCGTTTCCTCAGACCTGGAACTCCCGGCTCGGGCGGGGTCTCTTCCCTCCGCCTTCACGGAACTGCCCCGGAGCCCGAGGGGAGGGCGACCTCACTGAGGCTGCCGGCTCTGGAGGTGCCCCGGCGGCCGAAGCCATGACAGTCGCGGGGACGGCGGGCCGGGTAAGTGGGCGCCGACCCTCCGCCTGGTCCTGTGCCCGGGCGGCAGCACAAGACCAGCTTCTGAGGGGCAGGGGTTCGCTGCCACCCGCCGCTGCTGTGCAGAAAGAGCGGCCTCCAGCGTCTGGTCCCCGGGAACTTCGGTCCGTCCTCTCGCCCCTGCCCTCGGCCTGGCTCGCGAGGCCTGGTGGGCGTGGGGAGGGGGTCGGCTGAGCGTCCTGAGGGGAAACGGGGTAAGGGAGGCGAAGGGTCCGGCTGCAGCGTCAGCGCCCCTCCTCCCGACTGTGGGGAAAGCGGCTGAAAACTCCTTCCGAGGCGCGCAGGCCCCGTATTCAGCCGAGTCCCTCTGCGCTCCTTCCTCCCTGAGCTAAAGTACCGGGGGGAGGGGGCAGGGCAGGGGACTGGCGCAGGTAATGGGGACCATCCAAAGGTGATTGTTAACTAAGGAAAACCAGCTCTCCCAAGGTGAGGAATGCGACGCTTTTCTTTGCCTGGTCTCACTGAAATCCTTCCTTTGATATGCACCTCAGCTCTCTGGGGCCTGCATTCTGTATTTGCATATCCTGAGTGCCTCAGGGCCCGCCGGCTCACATTGGAGGGCTGCAAGTGCTGAAGACTGTGACATCCTTTGTTTACTGATAGGGCAAGAACTATTCCATTTCTCACAGGCTTGAGGGGCAGACAGTGGAAAAAAGTCAGAGAATCTCACTCGGCCTGTACTTTGGTTTACATATAGATAATATGTATACTTAACTGTGCTAATAGAGGTTCTCAAGTCCAATCAACTTGTACTACTGCCCTCTATGTATCAATTTCATCAATATCATAAGATAAATGCCTATAGAATTGACTTAATCCATTTAAATAGGATAATGATTTTTAAAGGAAACAATAGAAATATAACAACAAAACCTTTACCACTAAAGGCTGGGTCTGGAACACCCTAGATAAATGTTCCATTGTTAAAATGTTGAAAGATGTAGTCAATAGAAATATCAACAAAAATGACAAATAATAAGGGTAGCAGAATGTTGAAATGTTCTATCTTTATCATTAAAGTGGCAGAAAATCATTTATTAGTAGGCACTGGGGGCAGAAGATGCCTGATTTTATATCTGTGTCATATTTGTGCAGTTGTTTCAACAAGTAACTTAAAGACAAAATGGAAAAACAAGGAGGTTTGTGCCTGAGATCATGCTGATGTGAAACCAGGGATGGCCACCTTGTGCCAGGTGAGTTAAGTTTACCTGGCAGGTAGACCGCAGAGCTCCTGGGAAGCAAGGGTTGGAATTTTTCTGCTGGGTGCCCCTTAGGTTCTGTGACTTGACTGACTGTGAGTCATGTTTCGGGAAAGACCTGATCACAGGAAAAGGGTGGGAATAGAGTGATTTGGGGAGCAGCTAACAACATTCATCACAGCTCACGGCCTGAATGAGTTTTAAAGAAACAGGAAAACAAATGCTTCTTATGGAATCAGAGAATGTGAGGGCTGGACAATCCCAGAAAATGAGGAACACCCATCCCATTTTCCAGATGACAAAACAGAGGTCCAGCAAGGTGAAATCCCTCACCCAAGTTGCACCCGTCTCTCCTCCCCACTACGTGGTTCATGAGAGCAGGACTCTTCCTGTCTTGATCACTGCTGAACCCCAAAAAGGGCCAGGCGTCTAGCAGCTGCTCCAAAAATTTGGGTTGACTGTAGGAACAATGCTATTTCTTTCTTTCTCACTCTTATTCAGGATTGTGCCAAGAACTCCCCAGGTTGCAATGTAATTCGAGAAATGTAAATATTGAGTTTTGTTGTGATGAGGACTTAGGCTTTGAAGGTAACAGACTTGGTTCAGATCTTGGTTCTGCCACTCCATAGCTGTTTGGCTTTGGTAAAATTACTAAACCTCTCTGAGATTATTTCCTCCTTTGTAAAGTGGGGATAAATCTATCTGAGCCAGCAGAGCACCTGCATGAGAGATGTGCACTAAATATTGGTCTTTCTCACTCTCCTACGCCATCTCTCTGTTCTTCCCAGAGAAGCTGTACAGAAGGATATAGTACTTTTGTTTAAAATAGTTAACTAATTAATTAATTAATTTGTTTTTGGCTGCGTTGGGTCTTCGTTGCTATGGGCAGGCTTTCTCTAGTTGCGGCAAGCGGGGGCTACTCTTTGTTGCGGTGCGCGGGCTTCTCATTGCGGTGGCTTCTCTTGCTAGCCTTAACCCCAATGCTAGCCTTAACCCTGGCTCTCACAACATGAATTCCTCTTCCCATATCTTATGCACTAATTAATATAAATGTAAGCATATTATTTCTGTTAGCCATATCACACCTAGCCATTTATTCCATCCTCAGATCTGGATGAACTTCACATTCAAAATACTCACTCACTGGAGCTCTAGGAACAATAGCACAGACAATCATCTCATATGAAGTAATGTAGCAGTTATTCTATTCTCAGTCTTACTGATAAATGGATCATTTACACTTTCAACAGTAATTATTGCACAAGAACACCTATGACTAATTTTCTCCTGACCCCTACCCAGAATTTGATTATCTCCGCAGTAGGAGAAATCCAATGAAGCCCCACTTGATTTAACGGAAGTAGCATCAAAACCCGTATATGTCTTCAATGTAGAAAATGTAGCAGGCCCATTCACCCCGTCCCTCCTAGAGAATATGTCAATTTCCCTGTAATAAACATTTCCACAGCAATCTATTTTTAGGAGCATTCGACAATCCCTAGGTGCCAGAATTATATACAGCCCAAGTCATCATTAAAACACATCTAACAATCTCCTTTCTATGAATTTGAGCCTCCTACCTACAATTTTGATATGATCAAGGCATACATCTCTTATGAAAAGTTTTTTTACGACTAACATTAACCCTATGTATATGAGAGTTTTCACTACTTGTCATCATACCAGGCAACCCACCACAAATTTAAGAAATATGTCTGACAAAAGAGTTACTTTGATAGAGTAAATCACAGAGGTTTCAATGCTCTTATTCCTGGAATTGAATTCTTCCTAATAATTTTACATTCTCCATGCTACCTACCACATTACACCACATGCTATATAGTAAAGTTCTCTAAGTAAGCTTCAGGCCCATACCCCCAAAATATTTTTGTATATCCTTCCTGTGCTAATAAACTCTCATTGTTTTTACCATCATTCTACTGATCATTTTCTCAGGAAATATAATTGTATAACAAGCTCACACTGGTTAATGGTATCCCCATTCTAATAAAAAACATGAACCCATAAGCTACAGAAGCATCCAACAAATATTTCCTAAAACAGTCCACCACATCAATACTACTTATAAAGGCTATTATCATTAATCTAATATACTCTGGTCAAAGAGCACAATGAATAACAAGAATCTTTAATACAGCAGCATCCACCCTCATGACAATCGCCCTTGTCACAAAAGTAGGACTTTCCCCATTTCACTTCTGAGTGCCTGAAGTCACACGAGGCATCCCATGAACAGCGGACCTGATGCTATCAACATGACAAATTTGCACCCCTATCAGTTTTATACCACATGTCACCATCCATCAACCTAAATATACTATTAATCATAGTGATATTATAAATCATAGCTGGAGGCTGAGGCAGACTTCGCCATACTCACCTGGAAAATATTACACCCTCCTCATCAATTGCCCATATAGGATGAATAACAGCTATTATAATGTATATTCAGATTATAACAATCCTAAACATACTAATTTATATCATAACAACACTATCTTCTTCTTATTTATGCCCAGATCATGTACTACAAGAGTATCATTATCACACACATGAGATAAAACACCTCCCATCACAATCATTTTCCTCACCATTATAGTATCATTAGGACATCGCCCATCACTATCAGGCTTTCTACCCAAATGAATAATTATCCAAGAGATAACAAAACGACAACATCATTCTACCAACACTAATAGCCATCATAGCAGTCCTCAGCATATATGTCTACTTGCAGCTAACATACTCCACATCACTAACTATATTCCCTTCATTAAACAACACAAACACAAAACAATTTGAACATACAAAGCAATAACCTTCCTATCATTACCAATCATAATACCCACACGATTACTACACACAACACCCATTCTATCGGTGCTGTACTAGGAATTTAGGTTAGTTCAGACCAAGAGCTTTCAAAAACCTAAACAAGTGAAATTTACTTAATTCCTAAAAATAAGGATTGCAAGACTTTATTCTACATCAATTGAATGTAAAGCAAACACTGTATTGAAGCCAAATCTTTACGAGATTGATGAGTTTTAACCCCAGGAAACTTTAGTTAACAGGCAAATCCTCTAGTCAACTGGCTTCAGTCTACTTCTCCTTCATTTGAGATAGAAAAAAAGAAAAAAAAAAAGGCAGGAAAATCACTGGCAGAATTGAAGCTGCTTCTCTGAAGTTACAATTCAATTTGTTGATTCACCACAGGGTTTGCCAGAAAGAGGGCTCAATCTCTGTCTTTAGATTTACAGTCTAATGCTAACTCAGTCATTTTACCTCTGTTCATACACTGCTGATTATTTTCAACAAATCACAAAGATATCGGCATTTTATATTCAGTATTTGGTGCTTGAGCTGGAGTAGCAGGCAGCACCTTAATTATATTAATCCAGGCTGAGCTATGCTGACCTGGACCGCTACTTGGAGATGCCCAGATCTGTAAGGTTGTCATAACAGTCCCTGCACTTGTAATAATTTTCTTTATAGCTGTACCCGTTATGATTGCAGGCTTTGAAAACTGACTTGGGCCACTAATAACTCGGACACCTGAAGTAGCATTTCCCCCAATAAATCATATAAACTTTTGACTACTTCCCCCATCATTCTTACTCTTACTCATATCACCAATAGTAGAAGCTGGTTCTGGTACCAGTGGAACCGTGTATTCAGCTCTAGCCTGCAATCTGGCCCATGCAGTAGCCTCTGTCGACCTAACTCTTTTCTCCTTACATTTAGCAGGTGTCTCCTCAATTCTTGGTATTATTACTTTTATTACTATAGTCTTTAATACAAAACCAGCAGTCATATCCCAATACCAAACACCATTATTTGTTTAATCTTCCCCAACTATAGCCATATTACTATAATTACCAATCTCAGTCCAAGCAGCCAGAATTGCCATGCTGTTAAGAGATAGAAATCTAAACACTACTTTCTTTGACCCTGCAGGAGGAGACCGAATCCTATACCAACACCTCTTTTGATACTTTGCTCACCCTGAAGTCTGTATTCATGGCCTAACAGGGTTTGTTATAAACTAACATATCATTACATACTATTTAGGACAAAAATTGCCTCTCAGCTATCTGGGAATAGTATGAGTCACGTCCACTGGTTTTTTAGGAGTTCTCTTGTGGGCCCATCATATGTTTACCTTAGGGATAGCTGTGGACTCAGGAGCATACTTTGCATCAGCTACCGTAATTACTTCTATCCCTACAGGAGTAAAAGTATCTAGCTGATTAGAAACTCTTTACTTAATTTTTCTTTTTCTTTTCTTTTCTTTTTTTTTTTTGGCTGAGTTGGGTCTTGGTTGCTGCGCATGGGCTTTCTCTGGTTGCGGTGAGCGGCAGCTACTCTTCGTTGCGGTGTGCGGCCCTTTCATTGCAGTGGCTTCTCTTGTTGCAGAGCACGGCCTCTAGGCGCGTGGGCTTCAGTAGTTGTGGCTTGCGGGCTCTAGAGGACAGGCTCAGTAGTTGTGGCACACGGGCTTTTTGCTCCGCGGCATGTGGAATCTTCCCAGACAAGGGCTCGAACCCGTGTCCCCTGCATTGGCAGGCGAATTCTTAACCACTGCGTCACCAGGGAAGTCCCTGGTTAGCAACTGTTCACGGAGGTAATACTATATGACCTCCCACTATATTATGAGTTTTAGGCTTTAGTTTTTCTTTTTACAGTAGGTGGTTGGACAGGAATCATCTTAGCCAAATCATCCCCAGACATTGTCCTCCAGGATACAGACTATGTAGTAGCACACTTCCATGACCTAATGTCCATGGGAGCAGTCTTCACTATTATAGGAGGCTTCCTACACTGATTCCCACTATTCTCAGGTTATAGAGTTAACTCAGCATGAGCAAAAATTCACTTCACAAGTATATTTGTAGTAGTAAATATGACTTCCTGCAGCACTTTCGTGGCCTCTCAGGGATGTCACTACGTTAGTCTGAGTACCCTGAGGCACACACAACATGAAATATTTTGTCTTTAGGCTCATTCATCTCATTAGCAGCGGTAATGGTAATAATCTTCATACTTTGAAAAGCATTTGTGTCTAAACAAGAAGTCTTAGTAGTGGAAATTGCTACTCCTAACCTAGAATGGTTACACGGATGTCCTCCACCATATCCTATGTTTCAAGATCCTACCTATGTAAATGTAAAATAAGGAAGGACTCAAGTCCTTTTCAACCAGTTTCAAGCCAACACCATAACAATTATGTCTTCCTCAATAAATGAGATAAAAGTAAAAAGTGATGTAGCTTTGTCAAAGTTAAATGATAGGCTAAAATCCTGTATATCACTAAGGCATATCAATTTCATCTAGGCTCTCAAGATACAACATCACCGATTATGGAAGAACTTTTACATTTTCTTCATCACACATTAATAGTGATTTTTAAAATAAGTTCTCTAGTCCTCTATATCATTTCACTAATATTGATATCTAAACTCATATGCATACAATAGATGCACAGGTAGAGAAAATGTGAACAATTTACTAGCTATTATTGTAATCTTAATTGCCCTATCATCATTGTGAATCCTTTACATGATACATGAAATCAATAACTCTTCCCAAACCATAAAAATCTATGGGTCAGTAATGATACTGAAGCTACAAATACACAGATTACGAAGATTTAAATGTTGACTCCTGTGTAATCCCCACATCAGAGCTAAAACCAGGAGAATAATGACTAATAGAAGTCAACAACCGAGTAGTTAGGGATAGTCATTGAATATTAGTTTCATCTGAAATTGTTGTACACTCCGGAGTTGTTCCTTCTCAGGCCTAAAAGGAGCTGCTATCCCAGGACGCCTAACTTGAAGAATCCTAATATCAACAGGACCAGGCCTATGTTGTGGACAAGAGAGCTCGTTTTCCTGAGTTCAAAGACAGGACAGAGGGATATGGCTGAGATATGGGGTGAATCTGGAGCCCATGGGTATGCACTCTCCAAGCTCCAGTATAGGAATGGGGCCTCTAGGGTCCCAGGCCACCCACCACGCCCTCTGGAGCAGGATCTGGGCAACATTCCCTGTCAGTGATGAGGCAGCCGTAGCACTTGTCACGCCCCGATGTCGTGTCCTAAGTGGGCCCCATGCTCTTGGGACCACACCCCACACTCTGCAGGTCCATGCTACAGGGTCCTTCGTGCCTCAGGAGTAGAGACCACACAGCAAGCAGTTCCCTCCGCAACCAGCAGGAGGAGGGGAGGAGAGCAGGGGCACCAGGGGAATCTCACTCAGACAACAACACCCCAGCAGTGCCAGCGGGGACAGTGATGATGCAGATGAGGCACAGACCAAGAGATGGGACCAGAGGACCCAAAAGGCAGCTGGTCAGGTCCTGGCTCACCTGCACCCTGGACACCTTTGTCCCGCATACACCCCCTTCCTCATACACCCTCTCCTTAAAGGCAGATTCTTCAGATGCAAACAGGCTTCAGACTGAAAGTCAGCTCTTCCAAAATGACCCGTCAGCAAACACTGCAGGATTGCACTCCAGTGGGTGCCCTGGAGTCGACAACTCAGGGACTGAAGTGGATATCGGTGCCAGGGGCAGTGGGAGGGAATGGGGAATGAGACTTTCATGGTTGTGCAATTTTGGTTTTGCAAGAGGAAAAGTTCTAGGGATGGTGGTGATGGCTCCACGAGAAAGTGAATCTATCTGATGCCTCAGAAACGTGCACTTAAAATGGTGATGATGGTAAAGGGTATGTGACGTGTGTTTTATTTCACTTAAAATAAATTCTTAAAATAATGTCTTGTTAATTGAGATTCCATTTCGACTCCCCTTCATCACAAATGTCGGAGGCCCAGACACAGTCCCCTACCTTAGGGGCCATCACGGTACCCTCACAGAGCACGTAGGAGACCATTCTTAGGGGGGGCTAGTCTGTGCTCACCTGACCTCTGTCCAGGGGGTCCCAGGCAGTGGTGACCCCCATGGATTAGACACATGATATGCTATAGTCTTAAAACGATACCACCAAGTGTTGTCACTCACTGGAACACAGAGCAGCAACCCACTCAAACATGCCTGACCTCATATGATTGTGACAAGATGAAGAGAAGAAAAGGAACCACAGGTTAATCAGGACAACACCCTTAATGCAGAGGTTGGAAATCTCAAAGGGGACAGGACACACTGCAGGCAAAGAGCGCATATGCGGTCTCCCCATCCATGTGATCCTGACCCATGCAGGTATGGTGAGACCCACACAGTCCCCTCACCCTATACCTGGGGCCACACATCCACACTCACCAGGGTGACCCACCTCCCCAGACCCCTCCACCTGGGTCACATGTCCACAGTCCCAGGGTGACCTCACCTCCCCAGACCCTGCACCTGGGGTCACACGTCCCCTTGGTCAGGACACCATGGCTCTGCAGAGGGCTTCCCCAATGTGGAAACAAGCTGGGTCCCTGGGACCTCCTGGGATGGGAAAAAGTGTCAGGTGGGTCTCCTTTCCCCACACTTGTCCCAGAGGAGTCCTCCTCTTCTCACTTTGGTTCTGTGTGATTTTAACTGTTTTTACAGCTTTCATACTAGAGTTGAACACACGACCCTGGTGCTGGCATGCTCAGTCCTTTCTCGTCTCACTTACATGTTGAGAAAACTCACAGGACAGCAGGGCTGAAAGCCGAGGGGCAGCTCTGGACTCTGCTGAGTAGGGACGGTAGACTGGAGGGAGAGCTCAGCAGCAGCCTCAGCTGTCACCCATCGGCCTTTTGCCCGATCTGCGTGCCCTGCAATCAATTCAGCAGCTAAACCTGCTTCCCTATGCACCATGCACGTGCTGGTAAATTGGAATTATTGCCAGGTAGTCCTCCTGAGGATTCTCCACGAGCCCCAGGGAAGGTGAACCTTGCAGGGATTAAGACTAAGGCCCCGACCATAGCACTGACCCTTGGGAGGACCAGGTCACCACACTCAGAAGAGAGGCTGTTACGTAGACAAGCCCACCTCAGCTCCAGACCCCAGACATCTAAGCACTGACATTCAGATGCAGGCACGGAGCTTCCCAGTACTGAGGCCAGGCCGGGTCTCTACCCAGGTCCCCATAGTCCTAGCGTACACAGAACATGGTCAGGTCTAAATCTTCTTATTGTAGACAACACATGGTCAGCTCTAAACATAATCAGTAGACAGGACATGCAGAGGTCTAAATCTACCATGTAGACACAACTTGATCATGTTTAAACTAGCTTAGGGCTGATCTCATAGGAGGTACAGATCACACACATGGGTCTCTCATCTTTGGACACCCACATCAGTAAACTGAACAAAATCTTTGTCATTAAACATTTCAACAGGCAAAACAGAAATGTTCCCAATTTCTCTGGCCACCTGATGGTCAGGATCCACGGGCGAGCCACGAACTTCTTAGAGTGCAGCCCAGTCTGATGCCAGGACAGACAAGAAGTGGCCTGATTCCAGCCTCCCAGGCTTCCAGAAGGAGGCGGCCACACTGGAAGCCCAGGCAGGAGAGTCCTGCATGGTCCGGGCCGGGAGATCCGGTCTGTCCATTCGGCGGGCCGATTCCGGGCGGGGCGCTCAGGGCCGCTGAGAGCCCTGCACTCAGGTCCTGCTTCCCTGCAGCGTGTGCGTGTGTGTAGAGGGGGCGGTGGCTGACGGCTCCCATGGTTCCCGTCCCGGCACCGCGCTGTCTTCGAGGGGAGGCACGGGGAGAGGGAGGGCCACAGAAGCCGTTGGAGAGGAGAACCCACCGCGGAACTCCTTGCACACTGGCTCGCCCCACCCGGAGACCCGCCTGCCCATCGTGGGCCGCATGTCGCCCCCCAGTCCCCCACCCCCGAGGGCAGGGTGCCTGCTCTTTCAACAGCACAGGGTCTCACATGAAGGAGACCCAGTGGGGACTGTCAGCCCCCGACTCCTGATGCTGTGTTTGGGGAGAATGAACCCCCTTGACTGGGCGATGGGACCCTGTGAGGAAAGAGGTGGCGGCCCCATCCAAGTCGGGGCCTGGCTGAGATATGAGGAAACAGGAGCCAAGGGCAGGGCCTGGAGGCCAGGCCAACGGGAGGGGCACCCCCAGCCTTGGCCGGGCTCTCCAACGGTGACATTGTTGCTTTAGGGGACCTGGGACAAGTGACTGAATGTAATGGGAGTCTAAACTGGACCCTGAATGGGGCTTAAAGAAGGTGTGAAGGATGTTACTGAGACAGTGACAGTCATTGGAAGACAAACTCTGTGTCAGGATATCCTGCTCGATCCATTTAAATCCCTGAGATCTGTGACCTTTACGTGGCTACGCAGGATTGTTAGAGCAGCTGCGTGCGGATATATCTGGGGCACAATTCAGTCTGCAGCCAACTTGCAAGTGGTTCCAGCAAACACACAGGTGTGCACACAGGCAGGCACAGCACACACACAAACATATGCACGTGCACAGCACAAATATATTCACACACTAGCATGTGAACACACATGCACCCATATGCCCATGCACACACTAATGTGTGCAAGTTCACATACCTATGCACATGCACAGCATATGTATGCAAACAGGCACACGCACACGCATAGCACACACACAGGGAATAAAGTGAATCCGTAAAGCATTAATTCCTGAACACAAGTGAAGCTGACATGTCTTTTTCCCTTTTCTTAGCCTTGATGTTTTCCACAACAAAAAGTTTAAGAAAAAAGTTAATGGCAAATGACTTTTGATTCATAGGACTTTCTGATTTTATTCCACAAATATTATGACAGTAGAAATGAATGTAGCTATTACATGTGTCCACTAATGGATGAATGGAGAAGAAAAACACGGTCCATCAATACAAGGGAATGCTATTCAGCCTAAAAAGGAAGTCAATTCTGACACAGGATGCAGCAGGGATGAACCTTGTGGGCATTATGCTCAGTGATGTAAGCTAGACACAAAAAAACAAACAGTGCTTGATCCACTCATACAAGGCCCCTGGAGCAGTCGGAAATATAGAGACATAAAGTAGGATGTTGAGTGCCAGAGGCTGAGGGAGGGACCATGGGGAGTGAGTGTTTAATGGAGACTGTTTCAATTTTGCAAGATGAAAAAGTTCTGGAGGATGATGGTGGTCAGGTTTGCACAACAGTGTGAATTACTTCCTGACCCTGAAATGTGCACTTAAAAATGGTTAAGATAGTACATTTTATGTTATGTGTACCAGACCACAATTTTTAAAACTTTTTAAAAAACAACAGAAAGTAGTCCATGAATACCACAAGATGCACAACTTCACTAACAACAGAGGGATTAAAGCCATAAGCAAAATACTGTGCATACACCTACCAGAATGGCAGACATGAAAGACATAGTATCAAATATCAGCAGGATGTGGAGCAATGGAAAGCCTGGTACGCAACGGGGAGATGCAACCACTTCTGAAGCAATCGGGCCTCAGATAGCAAAGTCCGTGCACAGAGACCCACAGTGCTCCTCCCAGTTGAACACAAACCCAGCAGCCCTGCACCAGGACACACGGACATGGACTTGCAGCCACAGGAGCCAAACCTGAAGGAACCTGAAGGCCATCACAGACGGATGCAGAAATGAACCATGCACGCTCCTATGAAGGAATATTCCACAGCAATGGAGTACATTTTGTTTAAAGGTGGTAAAAGTATAAAAATTATTTTTTAAAAAAAACTATATTTACAAGATGAAAGAATCTATAATTCTGGCACCTAGGGATTGTCGAATGCTCCCAAAAATAGATTGCTGTGGAAATGTTTATTATAGGGAAATTGACATATTCTCTAGAAAGGACGGGGTGAATGGGCCTGCTACATTTTCTACATTGAAGACATGTACAGGTTTTGATTCTACTTCCGTTAAATCAAGTGGGGCTTCACTGGATTTCTGCTACTGCGGAGATAATCAAATACTGGGTAGGGGTCAGGAGAAAATTAGTCCTAGGTGTTCTTGTGTAATAATTACTGTTGAAAGTGTAAATGATCCATTTACCAGTAAGACTGAGAATAGAATAACTGCTACATTACTTGATATGAGATGATCGTCTGCGCTATTGTTCCTAGAGCTCCAGTGAGTGAGTATTTTGAATGTGAAGTTCATCCAGATCTGAGGATGGAATAAATGGCTAAGTGTGATATGGCTAATAGAAATAATATGCCTACATTTATACTAATTAGTGGATAAGATATGGGAAGAGGAATTCATGTTGTGAGAGCCAGGGTTAAGGCTAGCATTGGGGCAATAATATATAAATTGATGATGTTGATGGACATAGTGGTTCTTTAATAAGTAATTTGAATGCCTCAGCAATGGGTTGTAATCATCCATGGGGGCTGATGATTTTTGGCCCTTTCTGGATTTGTATATAGCCTAGGATTTTCCATTTAGTTAATATGAGGAATGCTATGGTGAATTAAATTGGGTAATTTGTGAAAGAATGCTGATTATAAACATATTCTTAGGAAGAGGACTTGAACCAGTGCAGAAAAAGTTTCAGTTTTACATAATTACCGGGCACTGCCAGCATAACGAACCCTGTTCTACAGTAGGGTATGTATAAATTAATTGAATGTAGATTATATCATCATTTAGTTTGAAGACATTTTGTAAAGTAAGCCGTATTGCTCTTGTCCTTTCATACTGGAAGAAATCTGCAATAGACAGAAACCAACCAGGATGACTCCAGTCTGAACTCAGATCACGTGAGACTTTAATCGTTGAACAAACAGACAATTAATAGCAGTTATACCGTTGAAAGGTCGTGATCCAGCATCAAGGTCATAAACCATATTGCCCATATGAACTCCAGAATACAATTACACTGTTATCCCTAGTAAAACTTGTTCCATTGACCAGTGTTTTAGAAGAACAGGTGATAAAGCATTTTGACTAGCTGGCCTAAATTTTAATCACTCAGAAGTGGTTTTATTCTCCAAAAGATAAATGGCGCACGGGCTCAAGACACACCGGCTTCAGTAGTTGCGGCGTGCAGACTCAGTAGTTGTGGCCCACTGGCTTAGTTGTTCCGTGGCACGTGAGATCTTCCCGGACAGGGGATCGAACCGGGTCCCCTGCATTGGCAGGCGAATTCTTAATCACTGCCTCACCAGGGAAGTCCCAGATTCGCAGTCTCCCTTTTAATATACCTTAAGCCCAAAGAATCCATGGAAAATTGTTAGAGAAAATAAGACAATAAAATATTGTAAGGACTATAACAGAAGCATATAGTACACAGTTCATATAGACACATCCCAAGCAGTTACAAAGTATATTAAAAGGGAGGCTGCAATTTTAAAAGAATAAGAAAAATTATACCCACAAACTCCCAATCTTTCCTGAAACGTTGCAATCTGAAACCCTATTGTAGGAAGCAGAAGATTCCAGGAGACATTCTACAAATGAAGGACTCCAAACCCTGTGGTTGGATAAGGAATTCTGGAAGGAAGGTATCCTCACCCAAGGACAGCAGGTTCCTATACTTGTCTAACATCACATCCCTGTACAATTCCCGTTGATCTTGCTCCAGGCATTCTCACTCCTCTTGACAGAAATCTATGGCCACATCCTGGGATGTCAGCAGTCCCTGAAATTCAACGTACACATGCCATGTGGCCACTGGAAGAGTTCATAATATGACCCAAGAAGAAAACAGCAAGTTAAGGGAAGGTTTTAATTTAGAAGAGTGTCTTCAATTCTCCACTAATACATATATATATATTTTTTACAAAGTAACTTTCTCTACCTTATTTCTAACTACAAGAAAAGAGTATGGCATGTGATCCACAAAACCAGTATAGAGACTATACTTGTCTGGAAAAGAAATGATAAAATGATGGTTTCAACACAGGCATATGCATTTTTGAGTGTTTTATTTATATCAAACTGGATAAAATGTGTGTATTTCTCATAGAGAAAAGACCTGTCGAGGTAGAAATGTACCTTTCAACTATTCATGGGTACACGAGTACACTGGGGAGATTGTAAACGTGCAGATTGTGATTCAGTAGGTCCGGTGGGCCTGAGTTCTATTTTTTTAACAAGCTCATTTTTAACTAGTGATGCCACAGTCTCTGATTCATTAACCACAACTGTGAATATCAGAGACATAATTAGAAAGGTAAAAATTCATATTTAATTTTGAACTTAAAGTGTTTTGTGGATTTTACACCTTTAATAGAATAGTGAGCACAGCAGCAACAATCATTTGTGAGTATTTACTATAGACTGTGTATCTTTCTAATGTTTTTGTGTAGGATTCCAGGAAAAAGGCCTGGGCTGCGGCCACAGTGGGCGTGGCCCCCAGGCCGGGCCGCCCCTCCAGGACCCCCGACGGGGCCCTGCGCTCCTGGCGGCTCCCTCCCCCGCCGCCCCGCTCCCTCCCGGAAGGCCTCGGGGCAGAGCGGTCCCACCCACTGCGCGCTGAACAGAGCCCGCGTTTCCTCAGACCTGGAACTCCCGGCTCGGGCGGGGTCTCTTCCCTCCGCCTTCACGGAACTGCCCCGGAGCCCGAGGGGAGGGCGACCTCACTGAGGCTGCCGGCTCTGGAGGTGCCCCGGCGGCCGAAGCCATGACAGTCGCGGGGACGGCGGGCCGGGTAAGTGGGCGCCGACCCTCCGCCTGGTCCTGTGCCCGGGCGGCAGCACAAGACCAGCTTCTGAGGGGCAGGGGTTCGCTGCCACCCGCCGCTGCTGTGCAGAAAGAGCGGCCTCCAGCGTCTGGTCCCCGGGAACTTCGGTCCGTCCTCTCGCCCCTGCCCTCGGCCTGGCTCGCGAGGCCTGGTGGGCGTGGGGAGGGGGTCGGCTGAGCGTCCTGAGGGGAAACGGGGTAAGGGAGGCGAAGGGTCCGGCTGCAGCGTCAGCGCCCCTCCTCCCGACTGTGGGGAAAGCGGCTGAAAACTCCTTCCGAGGCGCGCAGGCCCCGTATTCAGCCGAGTCCCTCTGCGCTCCTTCCTCCCTGAGCTAAAGTACCGGGGGGAGGGGGCAGGGCAGGGGACTGGCGCAGGTAATGGGGACCATCCAAAGGTGATTGTTAACTAAGGAAAACCAGCTCTCCCAAGGTGAGGAATGCGACGCTTTTCTTTGCCTGGTCTCACTGAAATCCTTCCTTTGATATGCACCTCAGCTCTCTGGGGCCTGCATTCTGTATTTGCATATCCTGAGTGCCTCAGGGCCCGCCGGCTCACATTGGAGGGCTGCAAGTGCTGAAGACTGTGACATCCTTTGTTTACTGATAGGGCAAGAACTATTCCATTTCTCACAGGCTTGAGGGGCAGACAGTGGAAAAAAGTCAGAGAATCTCACTCGGCCTGTACTTTGGTTTACATATAGATAATATGTATACTTAACTGTGCTAATAGAGGTTCTCAAGTCCAATCAACTTGTACTACTGCCCTCTATGTATCAATTTCATCAATATCATAAGATAAATGCCTATAGAATTGACTTAATCCATTTAAATAGGATAATGATTTTTAAAGGAAACAATAGAAATATAACAACAAAACCTTTACCACTAAAGGCTGGGTCTGGAACACCCTAGATAAATGTTCCATTGTTAAAATGTTGAAAGATGTAGTCAATAGAAATATCAACAAAAATGACAAATAATAAGGGTAGCAGAATGTTGAAATGTTCTATCTTTATCATTAAAGTGGCAGAAAATCATTTATTAGTAGGCACTGGGGGCAGAAGATGCCTGATTTTATATCTGTGTCATATTTGTGCAGTTGTTTCAACAAGTAACTTAAAGACAAAATGGAAAAACAAGGAGGTTTGTGCCTGAGATCATGCTGATGTGAAACCAGGGATGGCCACCTTGTGCCAGGTGAGTTAAGTTTACCTGGCAGGTAGACCGCAGAGCTCCTGGGAAGCAAGGGTTGGAATTTTTCTGCTGGGTGCCCCTTAGGTTCTGTGACTTGACTGACTGTGAGTCATGTTTCGGGAAAGACCTGATCACAGGAAAAGGGTGGGAATAGAGTGATTTGGGGAGCAGCTAACAACATTCATCACAGCTCACGGCCTGAATGAGTTTTAAAGAAACAGGAAAACAAATGCTTCTTATGGAATCAGAGAATGTGAGGGCTGGACAATCCCAGAAAATGAGGAACACCCATCCCATTTTCCAGATGACAAAACAGAGGTCCAGCAAGGTGAAATCCCTCACCCAAGTTGCACCCGTCTCTCCTCCCCACTACGTGGTTCATGAGAGCAGGACTCTTCCTGTCTTGATCACTGCTGAACCCCAAAAAGGGCCAGGCGTCTAGCAGCTGCTCCAAAAATTTGGGTTGACTGTAGGAACAATGCTATTTCTTTCTTTCTCACTCTTATTCAGGATTGTGCCAAGAACTCCCCAGGTTGCAATGTAATTCGAGAAATGTAAATATTGAGTTTTGTTGTGATGAGGACTTAGGCTTTGAAGGTAACAGACTTGGTTCAGATCTTGGTTCTGCCACTCCATAGCTGTTTGGCTTTGGTAAAATTACTAAACCTCTCTGAGATTATTTCCTCCTTTGTAAAGTGGGGATAAATCTATCTGAGCCAGCAGAGCACCTGCATGAGAGATGTGCACTAAATATTGGTCTTTCTCACTCTCCTACGCCATCTCTCTGTTCTTCCCAGAGAAGCTGTACAGAAGGATATAGTACTTTTGTTTAAAATAGTTAACTAATTAATTAATTAATTTGTTTTTGGCTGCGTTGGGTCTTCGTTGCTATGGGCAGGCTTTCTCTAGTTGCGGCAAGCGGGGGCTACTCTTTGTTGCGGTGCGCGGGCTTCTCATTGCGGTGGCTTCTCTTGCTAGCCTTAACCCCAATGCTAGCCTTAACCCTGGCTCTCACAACATGAATTCCTCTTCCCATATCTTATGCACTAATTAATATAAATGTAGGCATATTATTTCTGTTAGCCATATCACACCTAGCCATTTATTCCATCCTCAGATCTGGATGAACTTCACATTCAAAATACTCACTCACTGGAGCTCTAGGAACAATAGCACAGACAATCATCTCATATGAAGTAATGTAGCAGTTATTCTATTCTCAGTCTTACTGATAAATGGATCATTTACACTTTCAACAGTAATTATTGCACAAGAACACCTATGACTAATTTTCTCCTGACCCCTACCCAGAATTTGATTATCTCCGCAGTAGGAGAAATCCAATGAAGCCCCACTTGATTTAACGGAAGTAGCATCAAAACCCGTATATGTCTTCAATGTAGAAAATGTAGCAGGCCCATTCACCCCGTCCCTCCTAGATAATATGTCAATTTCCCTGTAATAAACATTTCCACAGCAATCTATTTTTAGGAGCATTCGACAATCCCTAGGTGCCAGAATTATATACAGCCCAAGTCATCATTAAAACACATCTAACAATCTCCTTTCTATGAATTTGAGCCTCCTACCTACAATTTTGATATGATCAAGGCATACATCTCTTATGAAAAGTTTTTTTACGACTAACATTAACCCTATGTATATGAGAGTTTTCACTACTTGTCATCATACCAGGCAACCCACCACAAATTTAAGAAATATGTCTGACAAAAGAGTTACTTTGATAGAGTAAATCACAGAGGTTTCAATGCTCTTATTCCTGGAATTGAATTCTTCCTAATAATTTTACATTCTCCATGCTACCTACCACATTACACCACATGCTATATAGTAAAGTTCTCTAAGTAAGCTTCAGGCCCATACCCCCAAAATATTTTTGTATATCCTTCCTGTGCTAATAAACTCTCATTGTTTTTACCATCATTCTACTGATCATTTTCTCAGGAAATATAATTGTATAACAAGCTCACACTGGTTAATGGTATCCCCATTCTAATAAAAAACATGAACCCATAAGCTACAGAAGCATCCAACAAATATTTCCTAAAACAGTCCACCACATCAATACTACTTATAAAGGCTATTATCATTAATCTAATATACTCTGGTCAAAGAGCACAATGAATAACAAGAATCTTTAATACAGCAGCATCCACCCTCATGACAATCGCCCTTGTCACAAAAGTAGGACTTTCCCCATTTCACTTCTGAGTGCCTGAAGTCACACGAGGCATCCCATGAACAGCGGACCTGATGCTATCAACATGACAAATTTGCACCCCTATCAGTTTTATACCACATGTCACCATCCATCAACCTAAATATACTATTAATCATAGTGATATTATAAATCATAGCTGGAGGCTGAGGCAGACTTCGCCATACTCACCTGGAAAATATTACACCCTCCTCATCAATTGCCCATATAGGATGAATAACAGCTATTATAATGTATATTCAGATTATAACAATCCTAAACATACTAATTTATATCATAACAACACTATCTTCTTCTTATTTATGCCCAGATCATGTACTACAAGAGTATCATTATCACACACATGAGATAAAACACCTCCCATCACAATCATTTTCCTCACCATTATAGTATCATTAGGACATCGCCCATCACTATCAGGCTTTCTACCCAAATGAATAATTATCCAAGAGATAACAAAACGACAACATCATTCTACCAACACTAATAGCCATCATAGCAGTCCTCAGCATATATGTCTACTTGCAGCTAACATACTCCACATCACTAACTATATTCCCTTCATTAAACAACACAAACACAAAACAATTTGAACATACAAAGCAATAACCTTCCTATCATTACCAATCATAATACCCACACGATTACTACACACAACACCCATTCTATCGGTGCTGTACTAGGAATTTAGGTTAGTTCAGACCAAGAGCTTTCAAAAACCTAAACAAGTGAAATTTACTTAATTCCTAAAAATAAGGATTGCAAGACTTTATTCTACATCAATTGAATGTAAAGCAAACACTGTATTGAAGCCAAATCTTTACGAGATTGATGAGTTTTAACCCCAGGAAACTTTAGTTAACAGGCAAATCCTCTAGTCAACTGGCTTCAGTCTACTTCTCCTTCATTTGAGATAGAAAAAAAGAAAAAAAAAAAGGCAGGAAAATCACTGGCAGAATTGAAGCTGCTTCTCTGAAGTTACAATTCAATTTGTTGATTCACCACAGGGTTTGCCAGAAAGAGGGCTCAATCTCTGTCTTTAGATTTACAGTCTAATGCTAACTCAGTCATTTTACCTCTGTTCATACACTGCTGATTATTTTCAACAAATCACAAAGATATCGGCATTTTATATTCAGTATTTGGTGCTTGAGCTGGAGTAGCAGGCAGCACCTTAATTATATTAATCCAGGCTGAGCTATGCTGACCTGGACCGCTACTTGGAGATGCCCAGATCTGTAAGGTTGTCATAACAGTCCCTGCACTTGTAATAATTTTCTTTATAGCTGTACCCGTTATGATTGCAGGCTTTGAAAACTGACTTGGGCCACTAATAACTCGGACACCTGAAGTAGCATTTCCCCCAATAAATCATATAAACTTTTGACTACTTCCCCCATCATTCTTACTCTTACTCATATCACCAATAGTAGAAGCTGGTTCTGGTACCAGTGGAACCGTGTATTCAGCTCTAGCCTGCAATCTGGCCCATGCAGTAGCCTCTGTCGACCTAACTCTTTTCTCCTTACATTTAGCAGGTGTCTCCTCAATTCTTGGTATTATTACTTTTATTACTATAGTCTTTAATACAAAACCAGCAGTCATATCCCAATACCAAACACCATTATTTGTTTAATCTTCCCCAACTATAGCCATATTACTATAATTACCAATCTCAGTCCAAGCAGCCAGAATTGCCATGCTGTTAAGAGATAGAAATCTAAACACTACTTTCTTTGACCCTGCAGGAGGAGACCGAATCCTATACCAACACCTCTTTTGATACTTTGCTCACCCTGAAGTCTGTATTCATGGCCTAACAGGGTTTGTTATAAACTAACATATCATTACATACTATTTAGGACAAAAATTGCCTCTCAGCTATCTGGGAATAGTATGAGTCACGTCCACTGGTTTTTTAGGAGTTCTCTTGTGGGCCCATCATATGCTTACCTTAGGGATAGCTGTGGACTCAGGAGCATACTTTGCATCAGCTACCGTAATTACTTCTATCCCTACAGGAGTAAAAGTATCTAGCTGATTAGAAACTCTTTACTTAATTTTTCTTTTTCTTTTCTTTTCTTTTTTTTTTTTGGCTGAGTTAGGTCTTGGTTGCTGCGCATGGGCTTTCTCTGGTTGCGGTGAGCGGCAGCTACTCTTCGTTGCGGTGTGCGGCCCTTTCATTGCAGTGGCTTCTCTTGTTGCAGAGCACGGCCTCTAGGCGCGTGGGCTTCAGTAGTTGTGGCTTGCGGGCTCTAGAGGACAGGCTCAGTAGTTGTGGCACACGGGCTTTTTGCTCCGCGGCATGTGGAATCTTCCCAGACAAGGGCTCGAACCCGTGTCCCCTGCATTGGCAGGCGAATTCTTAACCACTGCGTCACCAGGGAAGTCCCTGGTTAGCAACTGTTCACGGAGGTAATACTATATGACCTCCCACTATATTATGAGTTTTAGGCTTTAGTTTTTCTTTTTACAGTAGGTGGTTGGACAGGAATCATCTTAGCCAAATCATCCCCAGACATTGTCCTCCAGGATACAGACTATGTAGTAGCACACTTCCATGACCTAATGTCCATGGGAGCAGTCTTCACTATTATAGGAGGCTTCCTACACTGATTCCCACTATTCTCAGGTTATAGAGTTAACTCAGCATGAGCAAAAATTCACTTCACAAGTATATTTGTAGTAGTAAATATGACTTCCTGCAGCACTTTCGTGGCCTCTCAGGGATGTCACTACGTTAGTCTGAGTACCCTGAGGCACACACAACATGAAATATTTTGTCTTTAGGCTCATTCATCTCATTAGCAGCGGTAATGGTAATAATCTTCATACTTTGAAAAGCATTTGTGTCTAAACAAGAAGTCTTAGTAGTGGAAATTGCTACTCCTAACCTAGAATGGTTACACGGATGTCCTCCACCATATCCTATGTTTCAAGATCCTACCTATGTAAATGTAAAATAAGGAAGGACTCAAGTCCTTTTCAACCAGTTTCAAGCCAACACCATAACAATTATGTCTTCCTCAATAAATGAGATAAAAGTAAAAAGTGATGTAGCTTTGTCAAAGTTAAATGATAGGCTAAAATCCTGTATATCACTAAGGCATATCAATTTCATCTAGGCTCTCAAGATACAACATCACCGATTATGGAAGAACTTTTACATTTTCTTCATCACACATTAATAGTGATTTTTAAAATAAGTTCTCTAGTCCTCTATATCATTTCACTAATATTGATATCTAAACTCATATGCATACAATAGATGCACAGGTAGAGAAAATGTGAACAATTTACTAGCTATTATTGTAATCTTAATTGCCCTATCATCATTGTGAATCCTTTACATGATACATGAAATCAATAACTCTTCCCAAACCATAAAAATCTATGGGTCAGTAATGATACTGAAGCTACAAATACACAGATTACGAAGATTTAAATGTTGACCCCTGTGTAATCCCCACATCAGAGCTAAAACCAGGAGAATAATGACTAATAGAAGTCAACAACCGAGTAGTTAGGGATAGTCATTGAATATTAGTTTCATCTGAAATTGTTGTACACTCCGGAGTTGTTCCTTCTCAGGCCTAAAAGGAGCTGCTATCCCAGGACGCCTAACTTGAAGAATCCTAATATCAACAGGACCAGGCCTATGTTGTGGACAAGAGAGCTCGTTTTCCTGAGTTCAAAGACAGGACAGAGGGATATGGCTGAGATATGGGGTGAATCTGGAGCCCATGGGTATGCACTCTCCAAGCTCCAGTATAGGAATGGGGCCTCTAGGGTCCCAGGCCACCCACCACGCCCTCTGGAGCAGGATCTGGGCAACATTCCCTGTCAGTGATGAGGCAGCCCTAGCACTTGTCACGCCCCGATGTCGTGTCCTAAGTGGGCCCCATGCTCTTGGGACCACACCCCACACTCTGCAGGTCCATGCTACAGGGTCCTTCGTGCCTCAGGAGTAGAGACCACACAGCAAGCAGTTCCCTCCGCAACCAGCAGGAGGAGGGGAGGAGAGCAGGGGCACCAGGGGAATCTCACTCAGACAACAACACCCCAGCAGTGCCAGCGGGGACAGTGATGATGCAGATGAGGCACAGACCAAGAGATGGGACCAGAGGACCCAAAAGGCAGCTGGTCAGGTCCTGGCTCACCTGCACCCTGGACACCTTTGTCCCGCATACACCCCCTTCCTCATACACCCTCTCCTTAAAGGCAGATTCTTCAGATGCAAACAGGCTTCAGACTGAAAGTCAGCTCTTCCAAAATGACCCGTCAGCAAACACTGCAGGATTGCACTCCAGTGGGTGCCCTGGAGTCGACAACTCAGGGACTGAAGTGGATATCGGTGCCAGGGGCAGTGGGAGGGAATGGGGAATGAGACTTTCATGGTTGTGCAATTTTGGCTTTGCAAGAGGAAAAGTTCTAGGGATGGTGGTGATGGCTCCACGAGAAAGTGAATCTATCTGATGCCTCAGAAACGTGCACTTAAAATGGTGATGATGGTAAAGGGTATGTGACGTGTGTTTTATTTCACTTAAAATAAATTCTTAAAATAATGTCTTGTTAATTGAGATTCCATTTCGACTCCCCTTCATCACAAATGTCGGAGGCCCAGACACAGTCCCCTACCTTAGGGGCCATCACGGTACCCTCACAGAGCACGTAGGAGACCATTCTTAGGGGGGGCTAGTCTGTGCTCACCTGACCTCTGTCCAGGGGGTCCCAGGCAGTGGTGACCCCCATAGATTAGACACATGATATGCTATAGTCTTAAAACGATACCACCAAGTGTTGTCACTCACTGGAACACAGAGCAGCAACCCACTCAAACATGCCTGACCTCATATGATTGTGACAAGATGAAGAGAAGAAAAGGAACCACAGGTTAATCAGGACAACACCCTTAATGCAGAGGTTGGAAATCTCAAAGGGGACAGGACACACTGCAGGCAAAGAGCGCATATGCGGTCTCCCCATCCATGTGATCCTGACCCATGCAGGTATGGTGAGACCCACACAGTCCCCTCACCCTATACCTGGGGCCACACATCCACACTCACCAGGGTGACCCACCTCCCCAGACCCCTCCACCTGGGTCACATGTCCACAGTCCCAGGGTGACCTCACCTCCCCAGACCCTGCACCTGGGGTCACACGTCCCCTTGGTCAGGACACCATGGCTCTGCAGAGGGCTTCCCCAATGTGGAAACAAGCTGGGTCCCTGGGACCTCCTGGGATGGGAAAAAGTGTCAGGTGGGTCTCCTTTCCCCACACTTGTCCCAGAGGAGTCCTCCTCTTCTCACTTTGGTTCTGTGTGATTTTAACTGTTTTTACAGCTTTCATACTAGAGTTGAACACACGACCCTGGTGCTGGCATGCTCAGTCCTTTCTCGTCTCACTTACATGTTGAGAAAACTCACAGGACAGCAGGGCTGAAAGCCGAGGGGCAGCTCTGGACTCTGCTGAGTAGGGACGGTAGACTGGAGGGAGAGCTCAGCAGCAGCCTCAGCTGTCACCCATCGGCCTTTTGCCCGATCTGCGTGCCCTGCAATCAATTCAGCAGCTAAACCTGCTTCCCTATGCACCATGCACGTGCTGGTAAATTGGAATTATTGCCAGGTAGTCCTCCTGAGGATTCTCCACGAGCCCCAGGGAAGGTGAACCTTGCAGGGATTAAGACTAAGGCCCCGACCATAGCACTGACCCTTGGGAGGACCAGGTCACCACACTCAGAAGAGAGGCTGTTACGTAGACAAGCCCACCTCAGCTCCAGACCCCAGACATCTAAGCACTGACATTCAGATGCAGGCACGGAGCTTCCCAGTACTGAGGCCAGGCCGGGTCTCTACCCAGGTCCCCATAGTCCTAGCGTACACAGAACATGGTCAGGTCTAAATCTTCTTATTGTAGACAACACATGGTCAGCTCTAAACATAATCAGTAGACAGGACATGCAGAGGTCTAAATCTACCATGTAGACACAACTTGATCATGTTTAAACTAGCTTAGGGCTGATCTCATAGGAGGTACAGATCACACACATGGGTCTCTCATCTTTGGACACCCACATCAGTAAACTGAACAAAATCTTTGTCATTAAACATTTCAACAGGCAAAACAGAAATGTTCCCAATTTCTCTGGCCACCTGATGGTCAGGATCCACGGGCGAGCCACGAACTTCTTAGAGTGCAGCCCAGTCTGATGCCAGGACAGACAAGAAGTGGCCTGATTCCAGCCTCCCAGGCTTCCAGAAGGAGGCGGCCACACTGGAAGCCCAGGCAGGAGAGTCCTGCATGGTCCGGGCCGGGAGATCCGGTCTGTCCATTCGGCGGGCCGATTCCGGGCGGGGCGCTCAGGGCCGCTGAGAGCCCTGCACTCAGGTCCTGCTTCCCTGCAGCGTGTGCGTGTGTGTAGAGGGGGCGGTGGCTGACGGCTCCCATGGTTCCCGTCCCGGCACCGCGCTGTCTTCGAGGGGAGGCACGGGGAGAGGGAGGGCCACAGAAGCCGTTGGAGAGGAGAACCCACCGCGGAACTCCTTGCACACTGGCTCGCCCCACCCGGAGACCCGCCTGCCCATCGTGGGCCGCATGTCGCCCCCCAGTCCCCCACCCCCGAGGGCAGGGTGCCTGCTCTTTCAACAGCACAGGGTCTCACATGAAGGAGACCCAGTGGGGACTGTCAGCCCCCGACTCCTGATGCTGTGTTTGGGGAGAATGAACCCCCTTGACTGGGCGATGGGACCCTGTGAGGAAAGAGGTGGCGGCCCCATCCAAGTCGGGGCCTGGCTGAGATATGAGGAAACAGGAGCCAAGGGCAGGGCCTGGAGGCCAGGCCAACGGGAGGGGCACCCCCAGCCTTGGCCGGGCTCTCCAACGGTGACATTGTTGCTTTAGGGGACCTGGGACAAGTGACTGAATGTAATGGGAGTCTAAACTGGACCCTGAATGGGGCTTAAAGAAGGTGTGAAGGATGTTACTGAGACAGTGACAGTCATTGGAAGACAAACTCTGTGTCAGGATATCCTGCTCGATCCATTTAAATCCCTGAGATCTGTGACCTTTACGTGGCCACGCAGGATTGTTACAGCAGCTGCGTGCGGATATATCTGGGGCACAATTCAGTCTGCAGCCAACTTGCAAGTGGTTCCAGCAAACACACAGGTGTGCACACAGGCAGGCACAGCACACACACAAACATATGCACGTGCACAGCACAAATATATTCACACACTAGCATGTGAACACACATGCACCCATATGCCCATGCACACACTAATGTGTGCAAGTTCACATACCTATGCACATGCACAGCATATGTATGCAAACAGGCACACGCACACGCATAGCACACACACAGGGAATAAAGTGAATCCGTAAAGCATTAATTCCTGAACACAAGTGAAGCTGACATGTCTTTTTCCCTTTTCTTAGCCTTGATGTTTTCCACAACAAAAAGTTTAAGAAAAAAGTTAATGGCAAATGACTTTTGATTCATAGGACTTTCTGATTTTATTCCACAAATATTATGACAGTAGAAATGAATGTAGCTATTACATGTGTCCACTAATGGATGAATGGAGAAGAAAAACACGGTCCATCAATACAAGGGAATGCTATTCAGCCTAAAAAGGAAGTCAATTCTGACACAGGATGCAGCAGGGATGAACCTTGTGGGCATTATGCTCAGTGATGTAAGCTAGACACAAAAAAACAAACAGTGCTTGATCCACTCATACAAGGCCCCTGGAGCAGTCGGAAATATAGAGACATAAAGTAGGATGTTGAGTGCCAGAGGCTGAGGGAGGGACCATGGGGAGTGAGTGTTTAATGGAGACTGTTTCAATTTTGCAAGATGAAAAAGTTCTGGAGGATGATGGTGGTCAGGTTTGCACAACAGTGTGAATTACTTCCTGACCCTGAAATGTGCACTTAAAAATGGTTAAGATAGTACATTTTATGTTATGTGTACCAGACCACAATTTTTAAAACTTTTTAAAAAACAACAGAAAGTAGTCCATGAATACCACAAGATGCACAACTTCACTAACAACAGAGGGATTAAAGCCATAAGCAAAATACTGTGCATACACCTACCAGAATGGCAGACATGAAAGACATAGTATCAAATATCAGCAGGATGTGGAGCAATGGAAAGCCTGGTACGCAACGGGGAGATGCAACCACTTCTGAAGCAATCGGGCCTCAGATAGCAAAGTCCGTGCACAGAGACCCACAGTGCTCCTCCCAGTTGAACACAAACCCAGCAGCCCTGCACCAGGACACACGGACATGGACTTGCAGCCACAGGAGCCAAACCTGAAGGAACCTGAAGGCCATCACAGACGGATGCAGAAATGAACCATGCACGCTCCTATGAAGGAATATTCCACAGCAATGGAGTACATTTTGTTTAAAGGTGGTAAAAGTATAAAAATTATTTTTTAAAAAAAACTATATTTACAAGATGAAAGAATCTATAATTCTGGCACCTAGGGATTGTCGAATGCTCCCAAAAATAGATTGCTGTGGAAATGTTTATTATAGGGAAATTGACATATTCTCTAGAAAGGACGGGGTGAATGGGCCTGCTACATTTTCTACATTGAAGACATGTACAGGTTTTGATTCTACTTCCGTTAAATCAAGTGGGGCTTCACTGGATTTCTGCTACTGCGGAGATAATCAAATACTGGGTAGGGGTCAGGAGAAAATTAGTCCTAGGTGTTCTTGTGTAATAATTACTGTTGAAAGTGTAAATGATCCATTTACCAGTAAGACTGAGAATAGAATAACTGCTACATTACTTGATATGAGATGATCGTCTGCGCTATTGTTCCTAGAGCTCCAGTGAGTGAGTATTTTGAATGTGAAGTTCATCCAGATCTGAGGATGGAATAAATGGCTAGGTGTGATATGGCTAATAGAAATAATATGCCTACATTTATACTAATTAGTGGATAAGATATGGGAAGAGGAATTCATGTTGTGAGAGCCAGGGTTAAGGCTAGCATTGGGGCAATAATATATAAATTGATGATGTTGATGGACATAGTGGTTCTTTAATAAGTAATTTGAATGCCTCAGCAATGGGTTGTAATCATCCATGGGGGCTGATGATTTTTGGCCCTTTCTGGATTTGTATATAGCCTAGGATTTTCCATTTAGTTAATATGAGGAATGCTATGGTGAATTAAATTGGGTAATTTGTGAAAGAATGCTGATTATAAACATATTCTTAGGAAGAGGACTTGAACCAGTGCAGAAAAAGTTTCAGTTTTACATAATTACCGGGCACTGCCAGCATAACGAACCCTGTTCTACAGTAGGGTATGTATAAATTAATTGAATGTAGATTATATCATCATTTAGTTTGAAGACATTTTGTAAAGTAAGCCGTATTGCTCTTGTCCTTTCATACTGGAAGAAATCTGCAATAGACAGAAACCAACCAGGATGACTCCAGTCTGAACTCAGATCACGTGAGACTTTAATCGTTGAACAAACAGACAATTAATAGCAGTTATACCGTTGAAAGGTCGTGATCCAGCATCAAGGTCATAAACCATATTGCCCATATGAACTCCAGAATACAATTACACTGTTATCCCTAGTAAAACTTGTTCCATTGACCAGTGTTTTAGAAGAACAGGTGATAAAGCATTTTGACTAGCTGGCCTAAATTTTAATCACTCAGAAGTGGTTTTATTCTCCAAAAGATAAATGGCGCACGGGCTCAAGACACACCGGCTTCAGTAGTTGCGGCGTGCAGACTCAGTAGTTGTGGCCCACTGGCTTAGTTGTTCCGTGGCACGTGAGATCTTCCCGGACAGGGGATCGAACCGGGTCCCCTGCATTGGCAGGCGAATTCTTAATCACTGCCTCACCAGGGAAGTCCCAGATTCGCAGTCTCCCTTTTAATATACCTTAAGCCCAAAGAATCCATGGAAAATTGTTAGAGAAAATAAGACAATAAAATATTGTAAGGACTATAACAGAAGCATATAGTACACAGTTCATATAGACACATCCCAAGCAGTTACAAAGTATATTAAAAGGGAGGCTGCAATTTTAAAAGAATAAGAAAAATTATACCCACAAACTCCCAATCTTTCCTGAAACGTTGCAATCTGAAACCCTATTGTAGGAAGCAGAAGATTCCAGGAGACATTCTACAAATGAAGGACTCCAAACCCTGTGGTTGGATAAGGAATTCTGGAAGGAAGGTATCCTCACCCAAGGACAGCAGGTTCCTATACTTGTCTAACATCACATCCCTGTACAATTCCCGTTGATCTTGCTCCAGGCATTCTCACTCCTCTTGACAGAAATCTATGGCCACATCCTGGGATGTCAGCAGTCCCTGAAATTCAACGTACACATGCCATGTGGCCACTGGAAGAGTTCATAATATGACCCAAGAAGAAAACAGCAAGTTAAGGGAAGGTTTTAATTTAGAAGAGTGTCTTCAATTCTCCACTAATACATATATATATATTTTTTACAAAGTAACTTTCTCTACCTTATTTCTAACTACAAGAAAAGAGTATGGCATGTGATCCACAAAACCAGTATAGAGACTATACTTGTCTGGAAAAGAAATGATAAAATGATGGTTTCAACACAGGCATATGCATTTTTGAGTGTTTTATTTATATCAAACTGGATAAAATGTGTGTATTTCTCATAGAGAAAAGACCTGTCGAGGTAGAAATGTACCTTTCAACTATTCATGGGTACACGAGTACACTGGGGAGATTGTAAACGTGCAGATTGTGATTCAGTAGGTCCGGTGGGCCTGAGTTCTATTTTTTTAACAAGCTCATTTTTAACTAGTGACGCCACAGTCTCTGATTCATTAACCACAACTGTGAATATCAGAGACATAATTAGAAAGGTAAAAATTCATATTTAATTTTGAACTTAAAGTGTTTTGTGGATTTTACACCTTTAATAGAATAGTGAGCACAGCAGCAACAATCATTTGTGAGTATTTACTATAGACTGTGTATCTTTCTAATGTTTTTGTGTAGGATTCCAGGAAAAAGGCCTGGGCTGCGGCCACAGTGGGCGTGGCCCCCAGGCCGGGCCGCCCCTCCAGGACCCCCGACGGGGCCCTGCGCTCCTGGCGGCTCCCTCCCCCGCCGCCCCGCTCCCTCCCGGAAGGCCTCGGGGCAGAGCGGTCCCACCCACTGCGCGCTGAACAGAGCCCGCGTTTCCTCAGACCTGGAACTCCCGGCTCGGGCGGGGTCTCTTCCCTCCGCCTTCACGGAACTGCCCCGGAGCCCGAGGGGAGGGCGACCTCACTGAGGCTGCCGGCTCTGGAGGTGCCCCGGCGGCCGAAGCCATGACAGTCGCGGGGTCGGCGGGCAGGGTAAGTGGGCGCCGACCCTCCGCCTGGTCCGGTGCCCGGGCGGCAGCACAAGACCAGCTTCTGAGGGGCAGGGGTTCGCTGCCACCCGCCGCTGCTGTGCAGAAAGAGCGGCCTCCAGCGTCTGGTCCCCGGGAACTTCGGTCCGTCCTCTCGCCCCTGCCCTCGGCCTGGCTCGCGAGGCCTGGTGGGCGTGGGGAGGGGGTCGGCTGAGCGTCCTGAGGGGAAACGGGGTAAGGGAGGCGCAGGGTCCGGCTGCAGCGTCAGCGCCCCTCCTCCCGACTGTGGGGAAAGCGGCTGAAAACTCCTTCCGAGGCGCGCAGGCCCCGTATTCAGCCGAGTCCCTCTGCGCTCCTTCCTCCCTGAGCTAAAGTACCGGGGGGAGGGGACAGGGCAGGGGACTGGCGCAGGTAATGGGGACCATCCAAAGGTGATTGTTAACTAAGGAAAACCAGCTCTCCCAAGGTGAGGAATGCGGCGCTTTTCTTTGCCTGGTCTCACTGAAATCCTTCCTTTGATATGCACCTCAGCTCTCTGGGGCCTGCATTCTGTATTTGCATATCCTGAGTGCCTCAGGGCCCGCCGGCTCACATTGGAGGGCTGCAAGTGCTGAAGACTGTGACATCCTTTGTTTACTGATAGGGCAAGAACTATTCCATTTCTCACAGGCTTGAGGGGCAGACAGTGGAAAAAAGTCAGAGAATCTCACTCGGCCTGTACTTTGGTTTACATATAGATAATATGTATACTTAACTGTGCTAATAGAGGTTCTCAAGTCCAATCAACTTGTACTACTGCCCTCTATGTATCAATTTCATCAATATCATAAGATAAATGCCTATAGAATTGACTTAATCCATTTAAATAGGATAATGATTTTTAAAGGAAACAATAGAAATATAACAACAAAACCTTTACCACTAAAGGCTGGGTCTGGAACACCCTAGATAAATGTTCCATTGTTAAAATGTTGAAAGATGTAGTCAATAGAAATATCAACAAAAATGACAAATAATAAGGGTAGCAGAATGTTGAAATGTTCTATCTTTATCATTAAAGTGGCAGAAAATCATTTATTAGTAGGCACTGGGGGCAGAAGATGCCTGATTTTATATCTGTGTCATATTTGTGCAGTTGTTTCAACAAGTAACTTAAAGACAAAATGGAAAAACAAGGAGGTTTGTGCCTGAGATCATGCTGATGTGAAACCAGGGATGGCCACCTTGTGCCAGGTGAGTTAAGTTTACCTGGCAGGTAGACCGCAGAGCTCCTGGGAAGCAAGGGTTGGAATTTTTCTGCTGGGTGCCCCTTAGGTTCTGTGACTTGACTGACTGTGAGTCATGTTTCGGGAAAGACCTGATCACAGGAAAAGGGTGGGAATAGAGTGATTTGGGGAGCAGCTAACAACATTCATCACAGCTCACGGCCTGAATGAGTTTTAAAGAAACAGGAAAACAAATGCTTCTTATGGAATCAGAGAATGTGAGGGCTGGACAATCCCAGAAAATGAGGAACACCCATCCCATTTTCCAGATGACAAAACAGAGGTCCAGCAAGGTGAAATCCCTCACCCAAGTTGCACCCGTCTCTCCTCCCCACTACGTGGTTCATGAGAGCAGGACTCTTCCTGTCTTGATCACTGCTGAACCCCAAAAAGGGCCAGGCGTCTAGCAGCTGCTCCAAAAATTTGGGTTGACTGTAGGAACAATGCTATTTCTTTCTTTCTCACTCTTATTCAGGATTGTGCCAAGAACTCCCCAGGTTGCAATGTAATTCGAGAAATGTAAATATTGAGTTTTGTTGTGATGAGGACTTAGGCTTTGAAGGTAACAGACTTGGTTCAGATCTTGGTTCTGCCACTCCATAGCTGTTTGGCTTTGGTAAAATTACTAAACCTCTCTGAGATTATTTCCTCCTTTGTAAAGTGGGGATAAATCTATGTGAGCCAGCAGAGCACCTGCATGAGAGATGTGCACTAAATATTGGTCTTTCTCACTCTCCTACGCCATCTCTCTGTTCTTCCCAGAGAAGCTGTACAGAAGGATATAGTACTTTTGTTTAAAATAGTTAACTAATTAATTAATTAATTTGTTTTTGGCTGCGTTGGGTCTTCGTTGCTATGGGCAGGCTTTCTCTAGTTGCGGCAAGCGGGGGCTACTCTTTGTTGCGGTGCGCGGGCTTCTCATTGCGGTGGCTTCTCTTGCTAGCCTTAACCCCAATGCTAGCCTTAACCCTGGCTCTCACAACATGAATTCCTCTTCCCATATCTTATGCACTAATTAATATAAATGTAGGCATATTATTTCTGTTAGCCATATCACACCTAGCCATTTATTCCATCCTCAGATCTGGATGAACTTCACATTCAAAATACTCACTCACTGGAGCTCTAGGAACAATAGCACAGACAATCATCTCATATGAAGTAATGTAGCAGTTATTCTATTCTCAGTCTTACTGATAAATGGATCATTTACACTTTCAACAGTAATTATTGCACAAGAACACCTATGACTAATTTTCTCCTGACCCCTACCCAGAATTTGATTATCTCCGCAGTAGGAGAAATCCAATGAAGCCCCACTTGATTTAACGGAAGTAGCATCAAAACCCGTATATGTCTTCAATGTAGAAAATGTAGCAGGCCCATTCACCCCGTCCCTCCTAGAGAATATGTCAATTTCCCTGTAATAAACATTTCCACAGCAATCTATTTTTAGGAGCATTCGACAATCCCTAGGTGCCAGAATTATATACAGCCCAAGTCATCATTAAAACACATCTAACAATCTCCTTTCTATGAATTTGAGCCTCCTACCTACAATTTTGATATGATCAAGGCATACATCTCTTATGAAAAGTTTTTTTACGACTAACATTAACCCTATGTATATGAGAGTTTTCACTACTTGTCATCATACCAGGCAACCCACCACAAATTTAAGAAATATGTCTGACAAAAGAGTTACTTTGATAGAGTAAATCACAGAGGTTTCAATGCTCTTATTCCTGGAATTGAATTCTTCCTAATAATTTTACATTCTCCATGCTACCTACCACATTACACCACATGCTATATAGTAAAGTTCTCTAAGTAAGCTTCAGGCCCATACCCCCAAAATATTTTTGTATATCCTTCCTGTGCTAATAAACTCTCATTGTTTTTACCATCATTCTACTGATCATTTTCTCAGGAAATATAATTGTATAACAAGCTCACACTGGTTAATGGTATCCCCATTCTAATAAAAAACATGAACCCATAAGCTACAGAAGCATCCAACAAATATTTCCTAAAACAGTCCACCACATCAATACTACTTATAAAGGCTATTATCATTAATCTAATATACTCTGGTCAAAGAGCACAATGAATAACAAGAATCTTTAATACAGCAGCATCCACCCTCATGACAATCGCCCTTGTCACAAAAGTAGGACTTTCCCCATTTCACTTCTGAGTGCCTGAAGTCACACGAGGCATCCCATGAACAGCGGACCTGATGCTATCAACATGACAAATTTGCACCCCTATCAGTTTTATACCACATGTCACCATCCATCAACCTAAATATACTATTAATCATAGTGATATTATAAATCATAGCTGGAGGCTGAGGCAGACTTCGCCATACTCACCTGGAAAATATTACACCCTCCTCATCAATTGCCCATATAGGATGAATAACAGCTATTATAATGTATATTCAGATTATAACAATCCTAAACATACTAATTTATATCATAACAACACTATCTTCTTCTTATTTATGCCCAGATCATGTACTACAAGAGTATCATTATCACACACATGAGATAAAACACCTCCCATCACAATCATTTTCCTCACCATTATAGTATCATTAGGACATCGCCCATCACTATCAGGCTTTCTACCCAAATGAATAATTATCCAAGAGATAACAAAACGACAACATCATTCTACCAACACTAATAGCCATCATAGCAGTCCTCAGCATATATGTCTACTTGCAGCTAACATACTCCACATCACTAACTATATTCCCTTCATTAAACAACACAAACACAAAACAATTTGAACATACAAAGCAATAACCTTCCTATCATTACCAATCATAATACCCACACGATTACTAGACACAACACCCATTCTATCGGTGCTGTACTAGGAATTTAGGTTAGTTCAGACCAAGAGCTTTCAAAAACCTAAACAAGTGAAATTTACTTAATTCCTAAAAATAAGGATTGCAAGACTTTATTCTACATCAATTGAATGTAAAGCAAACACTGTATTGAAGCCAAATCTTTACGAGATTGATGAGTTTTAACCCCAGGAAACTTTAGTTAACAGGCAAATCCTCTAGTCAACTGGCTTCAGTCTACTTCTCCTTCATTTGAGATAGAAAAAAAGAAAAAAAAAAAGGCAGGAAAATCACTGGCAGAATTGAAGCTGCTTCTCTGAAGTTACAATTCAATTTGTTGATTCACCACAGGGTTTGCCAGAAAGAGGGCTCAATCTCTGTCTTTAGATTTACAGTCTAATGCTAACTCAGTCATTTTACCTCTGTTCATACACTGCTGATTATTTTCAACAAATCACAAAGATATCGGCATTTTATATTCAGTATTTGGTGCTTGAGCTGGAGTAGCAGGCAGCACCTTAATTATATTAATCCAGGCTGAGCTATGCTGACCTGGACCGCTACTTGGAGATGCCCAGATCTGTAAGGTTGTCATAACAGTCCCTGCACTTGTAATAATTTTCTTTATAGCTGTACCCGTTATGATTGCAGGCTTTGAAAACTGACTTGGGCCACTAATAACTCGGACACCTGAAGTAGCATTTCCCCCAATAAATCATATAAACTTTTGACTACTTCCCCCATCATTCTTACTCTTACTCATATCACCAATAGTAGAAGCTGGTTCTGGTACCAGTGGAACCGTGTATTCAGCTCTAGCCTGCAATCTGGCCCATGCAGTAGCCTCTGTCGACCTAACTCTTTTCTCCTTACATTTAGCAGGTGTCTCCTCAATTCTTGGTATTATTACTTTTATTACTATAGTCTTTAATACAAAACCAGCAGTCATATCCCAATACCAAACACCATTATTTGTTTAATCTTCCCCAACTATAGCCATATTACTATAATTACCAATCTCAGTCCAAGCAGCCAGAATTGCCATGCTGTTAAGAGATAGAAATCTAAACACTACTTTCTTTGACCCTGCAGGAGGAGACCGAATCCTATACCAACACCTCTTTTGATACTTTGCTCACCCTGAAGTCTGTATTCATGGCCTAACAGGGTTTGTTATAAACTAACATATCATTACATACTATTTAGGACAAAAATTGCCTCTCAGCTATCTGGGAATAGTATGAGTCACGTCCACTGGTTTTTTAGGAGTTCTCTTGTGGGCCCATCATATGTTTACCTTAGGGATAGCTGTGGACTCAGGAGCATACTTTGCATCAGCTACCGTAATTACTTCTATCCCTACAGGAGTAAAAGTATCTAGCTGATTAGAAACTCTTTACTTAATTTTTCTTTTTCTTTTCTTTTCTTTTTTTTTTTTGGCTGAGTTGGGTCTTGGTTGCTGCGCATGGGCTTTCTCTGGTTGCGGTGAGCGGCAGCTACTCTTCGTTGCGGTGTGCGGCCCTTTCATTGCAGTGGCTTCTCTTGTTGCAGAGCACGGCCTCTAGGCGCGTGGGCTTCAGTAGTTGTGGCTTGCGGGCTCTAGAGGACAGGCTCAGTAGTTGTGGCACACGGGCTTTTTGCTCCGCGGCATGTGGAATCTTCCCAGACAAGGGCTCGAACCCGTGTCCCCTGCATTGGCAGGCGAATTCTTAACCACTGCGTCACCAGGGAAGTCCCTGGTTAGCAACTGTTCACGGAGGTAATACTATATGACCTCCCACTATATTATGAGTTTTAGGCTTTAGTTTTTCTTTTTACAGTAGGTGGTTGGACAGGAATCATCTTAGCCAAATCATCCCCAGACATTGTCCTCCAGGATACAGACTATGTAGTAGCACACTTCCATGACCTAATGTCCATGGGAGCAGTCTTCACTATTATAGGAGGCTTCCTACACTGATTCCCACTATTCTCAGGTTATAGAGTTAACTCAGCATGAGCAAAAATTCACTTCACAAGTATATTTGTAGTAGTAAATATGACTTCCTGCAGCACTTTCTTGGCCTCTCAGGGATGTCACTACGTTAGTCTGAGTACCCTGAGGCACACACAACATGAAATATTTTGTCTTTAGGCTCATTCATCTCATTAGCAGCGGTAATGGTAATAATCTTCATACTTTGAAAAGCATTTGTGTCTAAACAAGAAGTCTTAGTAGTGGAAATTGCTACTCCTAACCTAGAATGGTTACACGGATGTCCTCCACCATATCCTATGTTTCAAGATCCTACCTATGTAAATGTAAAATAAGGAAGGACTCAAGTCCTTTTCAACCAGTTTCAAGCCAACACCATAACAATTATGTCTTCCTCAATAAATGAGATAAAAGTAAAAAGTGATGTAGCTTTGTCAAAGTTAAATGATAGGCTAAAATCCTGTATATCACTAAGGCATATCAATTTCATCTAGGCTCTCAAGATACAACATCACCGATTATGGAAGAACTTTTACATTTTCTTCATCACACATTAATAGTGATTTTTAAAATAAGTTCTCTAGTCCTCTATATCATTTCACTAATATTGATATCTAAACTCATATGCATACAATAGATGCACAGGTAGAGAAAATGTGAACAATTTACTAGCTATTATTGTAATCTTAATTGCCCTATCATCATTGTGAATCCTTTACATGATACATGAAATCAATAACTCTTCCCAAACCATAAAAATCTATGGGTCAGTAATGATACTGAAGCTACAAATACACAGATTACGAAGATTTAAATGTTGACTCCTGTGTAATCCCCACATCAGAGCTAAAACCAGGAGAATAATGACTAATAGAAGTCAACAACCGAGTAGTTAGGGATAGTCATTGAATATTAGTTTCATCTGAAATTGTTGTACACTCCGGAGTTGTTCCTTCTCAGGCCTAAAAGGAGCTGCTATCCCAGGACGCCTAACTTGAAGAATCCTAATATCAACAGGACCAGGCCTATGTTGTGGACAAGAGAGCTCGTTTTCCTGAGTTCAAAGACAGGACAGAGGGATATGGCTGAGATATGGGGTGAATCTGGAGCCCATGGGTATGCACTCTCCAAGCTCCAGTATAGGAATGGGGCCTCTAGGGTCCCAGGCCACCCACCACGCCCTCTGGAGCAGGATCTGGGCAACATTCCCTGTCAGTGATGAGGCAGCCCTAGCACTTGTCACGCCCCGATGTCGTGTCCTAAGTGGGCCCCATGCTCTTGGGACCACACCCCACACTCTGCAGGTCCATGCTACAGGGTCCTTCGTGCCTCAGGAGTAGAGACCACACAGCAAGCAGTTCCCTCCGCAACCAGCAGGAGGAGGGGAGGAGAGCAGGGGCACCAGGGGAATCTCACTCAGACAACAACACCCCAGCAGTGCCAGCGGGGACAGTGATGATGCAGATGAGGCACAGACCAAGAGATGGGACCAGAGGACCCAAAAGGCAGCTGGTCAGGTCCTGGCTCACCTGCACCCTGGACACCTTTGTCCCGCATACACCCCCTTCCTCATACACCCTCTCCTTAAAGGCAGATTCTTCAGATGCAAACAGGCTTCAGACTGAAAGTCAGCTCTTCCAAAATGACCCGTCAGCAAACACTGCAGGATTGCACTCCAGTGGGTGCCCTGGAGTCGACAACTCAGGGACTGAAGTGGATATCGGTGCCAGGGGCAGTGGGAGGGAATGGGGAATGAGACTTTCATGGTTGTGCAATTTTGGCTTTGCAAGAGGAAAAGTTCTAGGGATGGTGGTGATGGCTCCACGAGAAAGTGAATCTATCTGATGCCTCAGAAACGTGCACTTAAAATGGTGATGATGGTAAAGGGTATGTGACGTGTGTTTTATTTCACTTAAAATAAATTCTTAAAATAATGTCTTGTTAATTGAGATTCCATTTCGACTCCCCTTCATCACAAATGTCGGAGGCCCAGACACAGTCCCCTACCTTAGGGGCCATCACGGTACCCTCACAGAGCACGTAGGAGACCATTCTTAGGGGGGGCTAGTCTGTGCTCACCTGACCTCTGTCCAGGGGGTCCCAGGCAGTGGTGACCCCCATAGATTAGACACATGATATGCTATAGTCTTAAAACGATACCACCAAGTGTTGTCACTCACTGGAACACAGAGCAGCAACCCACTCAAACATGCCTGACCTCATATGATTGTGACAAGATGAAGAGAAGAAAAGGAACCACAGGTTAATCAGGACAACACCCTTAATGCAGAGGTTGGAAATCTCAAAGGGGACAGGACACACTGCAGGCAAAGAGCGCATATGCGGTCTCCCCATCCATGTGATCCTGACCCATGCAGGTATGGTGAGACCCACACAGTCCCCTCACCCTATACCTGGGGCCACACATCCACACTCACCAGGGTGACCCACCTCCCCAGAACCCTCCACCTGGGTCACATGTCCACAGTCCCAGGGTGACCTCACCTCCCCAGACCCTGCACCTGTGGTCACACGTCCCCTTGGTCAGGACACCATGGCTCTGCAGAGGGCTTCCCCAATGTGGAAACAAGCTGGGTCCCTGGGACCTCCTGGGATGGGAAAAAGTGTCAGGTGGGTCTCCTTTCCCCACACTTGTCCCAGAGGAGTCCTCCTCTTCTCACTTTGGTTCTGTGTGATTTTAACTGTTTTTACAGCTTTCATACTAGAGTTGAACACACGACCCTGGTGCTGGCATGCTCAGTCCTTTCTCGTCTCACTTACATGTTGAGAAAACTCACAGGACAGCAGGGCTGAAAGCCGAGGGGCAGCTCTGGACTCTGCTGAGTAGGGACGGTAGACTGGAGGGAGAGCTCAGCAGCAGCCTCAGCTGTCACCCATCGGCCTTTTGCCCGATCTGCGTGCCCTGCAATCAATTCAGCAGCTAAACCTGCTTCCCTATGCACCTTGCACGTGCTGGTAAATTGGAATTATTGCCAGGTAGTCCTCCTGAGGATTCTCCACGAGCCCCAGGGAAGGTGAACCTTGCAGGGATTAAGACTAAGGCCCCGACCATAGCACTGACCCTTGGGAGGACCAGGTCACCACACTCAGAAGAGAGGCTGTTACGTAGACAAGCCCACCTCAGCTCCAGACCCCAGACATCTAAGCACTGACATTCAGATGCAGGCACGGAGCTTCCCAGTACTGAGGCCAGGCCGGGTCTCTACCCAGGTCCCCATAGTCCTAGCGTACACAGAACATGGTCAGGTCTAAATCTTCTTATTGTAGACAACACATGGTCAGCTCTAAACATAATCAGTAGACAGGACATGCAGAGGTCTAAATCTACCATGTAGACACAACTTGATCATGTTTAAACTAGCTTAGGGCTGATCTCATAGGAGGTACAGATCACACACATGGGTCTCTCATCTTTGGACACCCACATCAGTAAACTGAACAAAATCTTTGTCATTAAACATTTCAACAGGCAAAACAGAAATGTTCCCAATTTCTCTGGCCACCTGATGGTCAGGATCCACGGGCGAGCCACGAACTTCTTAGAGTGCAGCCCAGTCTGATGCCAGGACAGACAAGAAGTGGCCTGATTCCAGCCTCCCAGGCTTCCAGAAGGAGGCGGCCACACTGGAAGCCCAGGCAGGAGAGTCCTGCATGGTCCGGGCCGGGAGATCCGGTCTGTCCATTCGGCGGGCCGATTCCGGGCGGGGCGCTCAGGGCCGCTGAGAGCCCTGCACTCAGGTCCTGCTTCCCTGCAGCGTGTGCGTGTGTGTAGAGGGGGCGGTGGCTGACGGCTCCCATGGTTCCCGTCCCGGCACCGCGCTGTCTTCGAGGGGAGGCACGGGGAGAGGGAGGGGCACAGAAGCCGTTGGAGAGGAGAACCCACCACGGAACTCCTTGCACACTGGCTCGCCCCACCCGGAGACCCGCCTGCCCATCGTGGGCCGCATGTCGCCCCCCAGTCCCCCACCCCCGAGGGCAGGGTGCCTGCTCTTTCAACAGCACAGGGTCTCACATGAAGGAGACCCAGTGGGGACTGTCAGCCCCCGACTCCTGATGCTGTGTTTGGGGAGAATGAACCCCCTTGACTGGGCGATGGGACCCTGTGAGGAAAGAGGTGGCGGCCCCATCCAAGTCGGGGCCTGGCTGAGATATGAGGAAACAGGAGCCAAGGGCAGGGCCTGGAGGCCAGACCAACGGGAGGGGCACCCCCAGCCTTGGCCGGGCTCTCCAACGGTGACATTGTTGCTTTAGGGGACCTGGGACAAGTGACTGAATGTAATGGGAGTCTAAACTGGACCCTGAATGGGGCTTAAAGAAGGTGTGAAGGATGTTACTGAGACAGTGACAGTCATTGGAAGACAAACTCTGTGTCAGGATATCCTGCTCGATCCATTTAAATCCCTGAGATCTGTGACCTTTACGTGGCTACGCAGGATTGTTAGAGCAGCTGCGTGCGGATATATCTGGGGCACAATTCAGTCTGCAGCCAACTTGCAAGTGGTTCCAGCAAACACACAGGTGTGCACACAGGCAGGCACAGCACACACACAAACATATGCACGTGCACAGCACAAATATATTCACACACTAGCATGTGAACACACATGCACCCATATGCCCATGCACACACTAATGTGTGCAAGTTCACATACCTATGCACATGCACAGCATATGTATGCAAACAGGCACACGCACACGCATAGCACACACACAGGGAATAAAGTGAATCCGTAAAGCATTAATTCCTGAACACAAGTGAAGCTGACATGTATTTTTCCCTTTTCTTAGCCTTGATGTTTTCCACAACAAAAAGTTTAAGAAAAAAGTTAATGGCAAATGACTTTTGATTCATAGGACTTTCTGATTTTATTCCACAAATATTATGACAGTAGAAATGAATGTAGCTATTACATGTGTCCACTAATGGATGAATGGAGAAGAAAAACACGGTCCATCAATACAAGGGAATGCTATTCAGCCTAAACAGGAAGTCAATTCTGACACAGGATGCAGCAGGGATGAACCTTGTGGGCATTATGCTCAGTGATGTAAGCTAGACACAAAAAAACAAACAGTGCTTGATCCACTCATACAAGGCCCCTGGAGCAGTCGGAAATATAGAGACATAAAGTAGGATGTTGAGTGCCAGAGGCTGAGGGAGGGACCATGGGGAGTGAGTGTTTAATGGAGACTGTTTCAATTTTGCAAGATGAAAAAGTTCTGGAGGATGATGGTGGTCAGGTTTGCACAACAGTGTGAATTACTTCCTGACCCTGAAATGTGCACTTAAAAATGGTTAAGATAGTACATTTTATGTTATGTGTACCAGACCACAATTTTTAAAACTTTTTAAAAAACAACAGAAAGTAGTCCATGAATACCACAAGATGCACAACTTCACTAACAACAGAGGGATTAAAGCCATAAGCAAAATACTGTGCATACACCTACCAGAATGGCAGACATGAAAGACATAGTATCAAATATCAGCAGGATGTGGAGCAATGGAAAGCCTGGTACGCAACGGGGAGATGCAACCACTTCTGAAGCAATCGGGCCTCAGATAGCAAAGTCCGTGCACAGAGACCCACAGTGCTCCTCCCAGTTGAACACAAACCCAGCAGCCCTGCACCAGGACACACGGACATGGACTTGCAGCCACAGGAGCCAAACCTGAAGGAACCTGAAGGCCATCACAGACGGATGCAGAAATGAACCATGCACGCTCCTATGAAGGAATATTCCACAGCAATGGAGTACATTTTGTTTAAAGGTGGTAAAAGTATAAAAATTATTTTTTAAAAAAAACTATATTTACAAGATGAAAGAATCTATAATTCTGGCACCTAGGGATTGTCGAATGCTCCCAAAAATAGATTGCTGTGGAAATGTTTATTATAGGGAAATTGACATATTCTCTAGAAAGGACGGGGTGAATGGGCCTGCTACATTTTCTACATTGAAGACATGTACAGGTTTTGATTCTACTTCCGTTAAATCAAGTGGGGCTTCACTGGATTTCTGCTACTGCGGAGATAATCAAATACTGGGTAGGGGTCAGGAGAAAATTAGTCCTAGGTGTTCTTGTGTAATAATTACTGTTGAAAGTGTAAATGATCCATTTACCAGTAAGACTGAGAATAGAATAACTGCTACATTACTTGATATGAGATGATCGTCTGCGCTATTGTTCCTAGAGCTCCAGTGAGTGAGTATTTTGAATGTGAAGTTCATCCAGATCTGAGGATGGAATAAATGGCTAGGTGTGATATGGCTAATAGAAATAATATGCCTACATTTATACTAATTAGTGGATAAGATATGGGAAGAGGAATTCATGTTGTGAGAGCCAAGGTTAAGGCTAGCATTGGGGCAATAATATATAAATTGATGATGTTGATGGACATAGTGGTTCTTTAATAAGTAATTTGAATGCCTCAGCAATGGGTTGTAATCATCCATGGGGGCTGATGATTTTTGGCCCTTTCTGGATTTGTATATAGCCTAGGATTTTCCATTTAGTTAATATGAGGAATGCTATGGTGAATTAAATTGGGTAATTTGTGAAAGAATGCTGATTATAAACATATTCTTAGGAAGAGGACTTGAACCAGTGCAGAAAAAGTTTCAGTTTTACATAATTACCGGGCACTGCCAGCATAACGAACCCTGTTCTACAGTAGGGTATGTATAAATTAATTGAATGTAGATTATATCATCATTTAGTTTGAAGACATTTTGTAAAGTAAGCCGTATTGCTCTTGTCCTTTCATACTGGAAGAAATCTGCAATAGACAGAAACCAACCAGGATGACTCCAGTCTGAACTCAGATCACGTGAGACTTTAATCGTTGAACAAACAGACAATTAATAGCAGTTATACCGTTGAAAGGTCGTGATCCAGCATCAAGGTCATAAACCATATTGCCCATATGAACTCCAGAATACAATTACACTGTTATCCCTAGTAAAACTTGTTCCATTGACCAGTGTTTTAGAAGAACAGGTGATAAAGCATTTTGACTAGCTGGCCTAAATTTTAATCACTCAGAAGTGGTTTTATTCTCCAAAAGATAAATGGCGCACGGGCTCAAGACACACCGGCTTCAGTAGTTGCGGCGTGCAGACTCAGTAGTTGTGGCCCACTGGCTTAGTTGTTCCGTGGCACGTGAGATCTTCCCGGACAGGGGATCGAACCGGGTCCCCTGCATTGGCAGGCGAATTCTTAATCACTGCCTCACCAGGGAAGTCCCAGATTCGCAGTCTCCCTTTTAATATACCTTAAGCCCAAAGAATCCATGGAAAATTGTTAGAGAAAATAAGACAATAAAATATTGTAAGGACTATAACAGAAGCATATAGTACACAGTTCATATAGACACATCCCAAGCAGTTACAAAGTATATTAAAAGGGAGGCTGCAATTTTAAAAGAATAAGAAAAATTATACCCACAAACTCCCAATCTTTCCTGAAACGTTGCAATCTGAAACCCTATTGTAGGAAGCAGAAGATTCCAGGAGACATTCTACAAATGAAGGACTCCAAACCCTGTGGTTGGATAAGGAATTCTGGAAGGAAGGTATCCTCACCCAAGGACAGCAGGTTCCTATACTTGTCTAACATCACATCCCTGTACAATTCCCGTTGATCTTGCTCGAGGCATTCTCACTCCTCTTGACAGAAATCTATGGCCACATCCTGGGATGTCAGCAGTCCCTGAAATTCAACGTACACATGCCATGTGGCCACTGGAAGAGTTCATAATATGACCCAAGAAGAAAACAGCAAGTTAAGGGAAGGTTTTAATTTAGAAGAGTGTCTTCAATTCTCCACTAATACATATATATATATTTTTTACAAAGTAACTTTCTCTACCTTATTTCTAACTACAAGAAAAGAGTATGGCATGTGATCCACAAAACCAGTATAGAGACTATACTTGTCTGGAAAAGAAATGATAAAATGATGGTTTCAACACAGGCATATGCATTTTTGAGTGTTTTATTTATATCAAACTGGATAAAATGTGTGTATTTCTCATAGAGAAAAGACCTGTCGAGGTAGAAATGTACCTTTCAACTATTCATGGGTACACGAGTACACTGGGGAGATTGTAAACGTGCAGATTGTGATTCAGTAGGTCCGGTGGGCCTGAGTTCTATTTTTTTAACAAGCTCATTTTTAACTAGTGATGCCACAGTCTCTGATTCATTAACCACAACTGTGAATATCAGAGACATAATTAGAAAGGTAAAAATTCATATTTAATTTTGAACTTAAAGTGTTTTGTGGATTTTACACCTTTAATAGAATAGTGAGCACAGCAGCAACAATCATTTGTGAGTATTTACTATAGACTGTGTATCTTTCTAATGTTTTTGTGTAGGATTCCAGGAAAAAGGCCTGGGCTGCGGCCACAGTGGGCGTGGCCCCCAGGCCGGGCCGCCCCTCCAGGACCCCCGACGGGGCCCTGCGCTCCTGGCGGCTCCCTCCCCCGCCGCCCCGCTCCCTCCCGGAAGGCCTCGGGGCAGAGCGGTCCCACCCACTGCGCGCTGAACAGAGCCCGCGTTTCCTCAGACCTGGAACTCCCGGCTCGGGCGGGGTCTCTTCCCTCCGCCTTCACGGAACTGCCCCGGAGCCCGAGGGGAGGGCGACCTCACTGAGGCTGCCGGCTCTGGAGGTGCCCCGGCGGCCGAAGCCATGACAGTCGCGGGGTCGGCGGGCCGGGTAAGTGGGCGCCGACCCTCCGCCTGGTCCGGTGCCCGGGCGGCAGCACAAGACCAGCTTCTGAGGGGCAGGGGTTCGCTGCCACCCGCCGCTGCTGTGCAGAAAGAGCGGCCTCCAGCGTCTGGTCCCCGGGAACTTCGGTCCGTCCTCTCGCCCCTGCCCTCGGCCTGGCTCGCGAGGCCTGGTGGGCGTGGGGAGGGGGTCGGCTGAGCGTCCTGAGGGGAAACGGGGTAAGGGAGGCGCAGGGTCCGGCTGCAGCGTCAGCGCCCCTCCTCCCGACTGTGGGGAAAGCGGCTGAAAACTCCTTCCGAGGCGCGCAGGCCCCGTATTCAGCCGAGTCCCTCTGCGCTCCTTCCTCCCTGAGCTAAAGTACCGGGGGGAGGGGACAGGGCAGGGGACTGGCGCAGGTAATGGGGACCATCCAAAGGTGATTGTTAACTAAGGAAAACCAGCTCTCCCAAGGTGAGGAATGCGGCGCTTTTCTTTGCCTGGTCTCACTGAAATCCTTCCTTTGATATGCACCTCAGCTCTCTGGGGCCTGCATTCTGTATTTGCATATCCTGAGTGCCTCAGGGCCCGCCGGCTCACATTGGAGGGCTGCAAGTGCTGAAGACTGTGACATCCTTTGTTTACTGATAGGGCAAGAACTATTCCATTTCTCACAGGCTTGAGGGGCAGACAGTGGAAAAAAGTCAGAGAATCTCACTCGGCCTGTACTTTGGTTTACATATAGATAATATTTATACTTAACTGTGCTAATAGAGGTTCTCAAGTCCAATCAACTTGTACTACTGCCCTCTATGTATCAATTTCATCAATATCATAAGATAAATGCCTATAGAATTGACTTAATCCATTTAAATAGGATAATGATTTTTAAAGGAAACAATAGAAATATAACAACAAAACCTTTACCACTAAAGGCTGGGTCTGGAACACCCTAGATAAATGTTCCATTGTTAAAATGTTGAAAGATGTAGTCAATAGAAATATCAACAAAAATGACAAATAATAAGGGTAGCAGAATGTTGAAATGTTCTATCTTTATCATTAAAGTGGCAGAAAATCATTTATTAGTAGGCACTGGGGGCAGAAGATGCCTGATTTTATATCTGTGTCATATTTGTGCAGTTGTTTCAACAAGTAACTTAAAGACAAAATGGAAAAACAAGGAGGTTTGTGCCTGAGATCATGCTGATGTGAAACCAGGGATGGCCACCTTGTGCCAGGTGAGTTAAGTTTACCTGGCAGGTAGACCGCAGAGCTCCTGGGAAGCAAGGGTTGGAATTTTTCTGCTGGGTGCCCCTTAGGTTCTGTGACTTGACTGACTGTGAGTCATGTTTCGGGAAAGACCTGATCACAGGAAAAGGGTGGGAATAGAGTGATTTGGGGAGCAGCTAACAACATTCATCACAGCTCACGGCCTGAATGAGTTTTAAAGAAACAGGAAAACAAATGCTTCTTATGGAATCAGAGAATGTGAGGGCTGGACAATCCCAGAAAATGAGGAACACCCATCCCATTTTCCAGATGACAAAACAGAGGTCCAGCAAGGTGAAATCCCTCACCCAAGTTGCACCCGTCTCTCCTCCCCACTACGTGGTTCATGAGAGCAGGACTCTTCCTGTCTTGATCACTGCTGAACCCCAAAAAGGGCCAGGCGTCTAGCAGCTGCTCCAAAAATTTGGGTTGACTGTAGGAACAATGCTATTTCTTTCTTTCTCACTCTTATTCAGGATTGTGCCAAGAACTCCCCAGGTTGCAATGTAATTCGAGAAATGTAAATATTGAGTTTTGTTGTGATGAGGACTTAGGCTTTGAAGGTAACAGACTTGGTTCAGATCTTGGTTCTGCCACTCCATAGCTGTTTGGCTTTGGTAAAATTACTAAACCTCTCTGAGATTATTTCCTCCTTTGTAAAGTGGGGATAAATCTATGTGAGCCAGCAGAGCACCTGCATGAGAGATGTGCACTAAATATTGGTCTTTCTCACTCTCCTACGCCATCTCTCTGTTCTTCCCAGAGAAGCTGTACAGAAGGATATAGTACTTTTGTTTAAAATAGTTAACTAATTAATTAATTAATTTGTTTTTGGCTGCGTTGGGTCTTCGTTGCTATGGGCAGGCTTTCTCTAGTTGCGGCAAGCGGGGGCTACTCTTTGTTGCGGTGCGCGGGCTTCTCATTGCGGTGGCTTCTCTTGCTAGCCTTAACCCCAATGCTAGCCTTAACCCTGGCTCTCACAACATGAATTCCTCTTCCCATATCTTATGCACTAATTAATATAAATGTAGGCATATTATTTCTGTTAGCCATATCACACCTAGCCATTTATTCCATCCTCAGATCTGGATGAACTTCACATTCAAAATACTCACTCACTGGAGCTCTAGGAACAATAGCACAGACAATCATCTCATATGAAGTAATGTAGCAGTTATTCTATTCTCAGTCTTACTGATAAATGGATCATTTACACTTTCAACAGTAATTATTGCACAAGAACACCTATGACTAATTTTCTCCTGACCCCTACCCAGAATTTGATTATCTCCGCAGTAGGAGAAATCCAATGAAGCCCCACTTGATTTAACGGAAGTAGCATCAAAACCCGTATATGTCTTCAATGTAGAAAATGTAGCAGGCCCATTCACCCCGTCCCTCCTAGAGAATATGTCAATTTCCCTGTAATAAACATTTCCACAGCAATCTATTTTTAGGAGCATTCGACAATCCCTAGGTGCCAGAATTATATACAGCCCAAGTCATCATTAAAACACATCTAACAATCTCCTTTCTATGAATTTGAGCCTCCTACCTACAATTTTGATATGATCAAGGCATACATCTCTTATGAAAAGTTTTTTTACGACTAACATTAACCCTATGTATATGAGAGTTTTCACTACTTGTCATCATACCAGGCAACCCACCACAAATTTAAGAAATATGTCTGACAAAAGAGTTACTTTGATAGAGTAAATCACAGAGGTTTCAATGCTCTTATTCCTGGAATTGAATTCTTCCTAATAATTTTACATTCTCCATGCTACCTACCACATTACACCACATGCTATATAGTAAAGTTCTCTAAGTAAGCTTCAGGCCCATACCCCCAAAATATTTTTGTATATCCTTCCTGTGCTAATAAACTCTCATTGTTTTTACCATCATTCTACTGATCATTTTCTCAGGAAATATAATTGTATAACAAGCTCACACTGGTTAATGGTATCCCCATTCTAATAAAAAACATGAACCCATAAGCTACAGAAGCATCCAACAAATATTTCCTAAAACAGTCCACCACATCAATACTACTTATAAAGGCTATTATCATTAATCTAATATACTCTGGTCAAAGAGCACAATGAATAACAAGAATCTTTAATACAGCAGCATCCACCCTCATGACAATCGCCCTTGTCACAAAAGTAGGACTTTCCCCATTTCACTTCTGAGTGCCTGAAGTCACACGAGGCATCCCATGAACAGCGGACCTGATGCTATCAACATGACAAATTTGCACCCCTATCAGTTTTATACCACATGTCACCATCCATCAACCTAAATATACTATTAATCATAGTGATATTATAAATCATAGCTGGAGGCTGAGGCAGACTTCGCCATACTCACCTGGAAAATATTACACCCTCCTCATCAATTGCCCATATAGGATGAATAACAGCTATTATAATGTATATTCAGATTATAACAATCCTAAACATACTAATTTATATCATAACAACACTATCTTCTTCTTATTTATGCCCAGATCATGTACTACAAGAGTATCATTATCACACACATGAGATAAAACACCTCCCATCACAATCATTTTCCTCACCATTATAGTATCATTAGGACATCGCCCATCACTATCAGGCTTTCTACCCAAATGAATAATTATCCAAGAGATAACAAAACGACAACATCATTCTACCAACACTAATAGCCATCATAGCAGTCCTCAGCATATATGTCTACTTGCAGCTAACATACTCCACATCACTAACTATATTCCCTTCATTAAACAACACAAACACAAAACAATTTGAACATACAAAGCAATAACCTTCCTATCATTACCAATCATAATACCCACACGATTACTACACACAACACCCATTCTATCGGTGCTGTACTAGGAATTTAGGTTAGTTCAGACCAAGAGCTTTCAAAAACCTAAACAAGTGAAATTTACTTAATTCCTAAAAATAAGGATTGCAAGACTTTATTCTACATCAATTGAATGTAAAGCAAACACTGTATTGAAGCCAAATCTTTACGAGATTGATGAGTTTTAACCCCAGGAAACTTTAGTTAACAGGCAAATCCTCTAGTCAACTGGCTTCAGTCTACTTCTCCTTCATTTGAGATAGAAAAAAAGAAAAAAAAAAAGGCAGGAAAATCACTGGCAGAATTGAAGCTGCTTCTCTGAAGTTACAATTCAATTTGTTGATTCACCACAGGGTTTGCCAGAAAGAGGGCTCAATCTCTGTCTTTAGATTTACAGTCTAATGCTAACTCAGTCATTTTACCTCTGTTCATACACTGCTGATTATTTTCAACAAATCACAAAGATATCGGCATTTTATATTCAGTATTTGGTGCTTGAGCTGGAGTAGCAGGCAGCACCTTAATTATATTAATCCAGGCTGAGCTATGCTGACCTGGACCGCTACTTGGAGATGCCCAGATCTGTAAGGTTGTCATAACAGTCCCTGCACTTGTAATAATTTTCTTTATAGCTGTACCCGTTATGATTGCAGGCTTTGAAAACTGACTTGGGCCACTAATAACTCGGACACCTGAAGTAGCATTTCCCCCAATAAATCATATAAACTTTTGACTACTTCCCCCATCATTCTTACTCTTACTCATATCACCAATAGTAGAAGCTGGTTCTGGTACCAGTGGAACCGTGTATTCAGCTCTAGCCTGCAATCTGGCCCATGCAGTAGCCTCTGTCGACCTAACTCTTTTCTCCTTACATTTAGCAGGTGTCTCCTCAATTCTTGGTATTATTACTTTTATTACTATAGTCTTTAATACAAAACCAGCAGTCATATCCCAATACCAAACACCATTATTTGTTTAATCTTCCCCAACTATAGCCATATTACTATAATTACCAATCTCAGTCCAAGCAGCCAGAATTGCCATGCTGTTAAGAGATAGAAATCTAAACACTACTTTCTTTGACCCTGCAGGAGGAGACCGAATCCTATACCAACACCTCTTTTGATACTTTGCTCACCCTGAAGTCTGTATTCATGGCCTAACAGGGTTTGTTATAAACTAACATATCATTACATACTATTTAGGACAAAAATTGCCTCTCAGCTATCTGGGAATAGTATGAGTCACGTCCACTGGTTTTTTAGGAGTTCTCTTGTGGGCCCATCATATGCTTACCTTAGGGATAGCTGTGGACTCAGGAGCATACTTTGCATCAGCTACCGTAATTACTTCTATCCCTACAGGAGTAAAAGTATCTAGCTGATTAGAAACTCTTTACTTAATTTTTCTTTTTCTTTTCTTTTCTTTTTTTTTTTTTGGCTGAGTTGGGTCTTGGTTGCTGCGCATGGGCTTTCTCTGGTTGCGGTGAGCGGCAGCTACTCTTCGTTGCGGTGTGCGGCCCTTTCATTGCAGTGGCTTCTCTTGTTGCAGAGCACGGCCTCTAGGCGCGTGGGCTTCAGTAGTTGTGGCTTGCGGGCTCTAGAGGACAGGCTCAGTAGTTGTGGCACACGGGCTTTTTGCTCCGCGGCATGTGGAATCTTCCCAGACAAGGGCTCGAACCCGTGTCCCCTGCATTGGCAGGCGAATTCTTAACCACTGCGTCACCAGGGAAGTCCCTGGTTAGCAACTGTTCACGGAGGTAATACTATATGACCTCCCACTATATTATGAGTTTTAGGCTTTAGTTTTTCTTTTTACAGTAGGTGGTTGGACAGGAATCATCTTAGCCAAATCATCCCCAGACATTGTCCTCCAGGATACAGACTATGTAGTAGCACACTTCCATGACCTAATGTCCATGGGAGCAGTCTTCACTATTATAGGAGGCTTCCTACACTGATTCCCACTATTCTCAGGTTATAGAGTTAACTCAGCATGAGCAAAAATTCACTTCACAAGTATATTTGTAGTAGTAAATATGACTTCCTGCAGCACTTTCGTGGCCTCTCAGGGATGTCACTACGTTAGTCTGAGTACCCTGAGGCACACACAACATGAAATATTTTGTCTTTAGGCTCATTCATCTCATTAGCAGCGGTAATGGTAATAATCTTCATACTTTGAAAAGCATTTGTGTCTAAACAAGAAGTCTTAGTAGTGGAAATTGCTACTCCTAACCTAGAATGGTTACACGGATGTCCTCCACCATATCCTATGTTTCAAGATCCTACCTATGTAAATGTAAAATAAGGAAGGACTCAAGTCCTTTTCAACCAGTTTCAAGCCAACACCATAACAATTATGTCTTCCTCAATAAATGAGATAAAAGTAAAAAGTGATGTAGCTTTGTCAAAGTTAAATGATAGGCTAAAATCCTGTATATCACTAAGGCATATCAATTTCATCTAGGCTCTCAAGATACAACATCACCGATTATGGAAGAACTTTTACATTTTCTTCATCACACATTAATAGTGATTTTTAAAATAAGTTCTCTAGTCCTCTATATCATTTCACTAATATTGATATCTAAACTCATATGCATACAATAGATGCACAGGTAGAGAAAATGTGAACAATTTACTAGCTATTATTGTAATCTTAATTGCCCTATCATCATTGTGAATCCTTTACATGATACATGAAATCAATAACTCTTCCCAAACCATAAAAATCTATGGGTCAGTAATGATACTGAAGCTACAAATACACAGATTACGAAGATTTAAATGTTGACCCCTGTGTAATCCCCACATCAGAGCTAAAACCAGGAGAATAATGACTAATAGAAGTCAACAACCGAGTAGTTAGGGATAGTCATTGAATATTAGTTTCATCTGAAATTGTTGTACACTCCGGAGTTGTTCCTTCTCAGGCCTAAAAGGAGCTGCTATCCCAGGACGCCTAACTTGAAGAATCCTAATATCAACAGGACCAGGCCTATGTTGTGGACAAGAGAGCTCGTTTTCCTGAGTTCAAAGACAGGACAGAGGGATATGGCTGAGATATGGGGTGAATCTGGAGCCCATGGGTATGCACTCTCCAAGCTCCAGTATAGGAATGGGGCCTCTAGGGTCCCAGGCCACCCACCACGCCCTCTGGAGCAGGATCTGGGCAACATTCCCTGTCAGTGATGAGGCAGCCCTAGCACTTGTCACGCCCCGATGTCGTGTCCTAAGTGGGCCCCATGCTCTTGGGACCACACCCCACACTCTGCAGGTCCATGCTACAGGGTCCTTCGTGCCTCAGGAGTAGAGACCACACAGCAAGCAGTTCCCTCCGCAACCAGCAGGAGGAGGGGAGGAGAGCAGGGGCACCAGGGGAATCTCACTCAGACAACAACACCCCAGCAGTGCCAGCGGGGACAGTGATGATGCAGATGAGGCACAGACCAAGAGATGGGACCAGAGGACCCAAAAGGCAGCTGGTCAGGTCCTGGCTCACCTGCACCCTGGACACCTTTGTCCCGCATACACCCCCTTCCTCATACACCCTCTCCTTAAAGGCAGATTCTTCAGATGCAAACAGGCTTCAGACTGAAAGTCAGCTCTTCCAAAATGACCCGTCAGCAAACACTGCAGGATTGCACTCCAGTGGGTGCCCTGGAGTCGACAACTCAGGGACTGAAGTGGATATCGGTGCCAGGGGCAGTGGGAGGGAATGGGGAATGAGACTTTCATGGTTGTGCAATTTTGGCTTTGCAAGAGGAAAAGTTCTAGGGATGGTGGTGATGGCTCCACGAGAAAGTGAATCTATCTGATGCCTCAGAAACGTGCACTTAAAATGGTGATGATGGTAAAGGGTATGTGACGTGTGTTTTATTTCACTTAAAATAAATTCTTAAAATAATGTCTTGTTAATTGAGATTCCATTTCGACTCCCCTTCATCACAAATGTCGGAGGCCCAGACACAGTCCCCTACCTTAGGGGCCATCACGGTACCCTCACAGAGCACGTAGGAGACCATTCTTAGGGGGGGCTAGTCTGTGCTCACCTGACCTCTGTCCAGGGGGTCCCAGGCAGTGGTGACCCCCATAGATTAGACACATGATATGCTATAGTCTTAATACGATACCACCAAGTGTTGTCACTCACTGGAACACAGAGCAGCAACCCACTCAAACATGCCTGACCTCATATGATTGTGACAAGATGAAGAGAAGAAAAGGAACCACAGGTTAATCAGGACAACACCCTTAATGCAGAGGTTGGAAATCTCAAAGGGGACAGGACACACTGCAGGCAAAGAGCGCATATGCGGTCTCCCCATCCATGTGATCCTGACCCATGCAGGTATGGTGAGACCCACACAGTCCCCTCACCCTATACCTGGGGCCACACATCCACACTCACCAGGGTGACCCACCTCCCCAGACCCCTCCACCTGGGTCACATGTCCACAGTCCCAGGGTGACCTCACCTCCCCAGACCCTGCACCTGGGGTCACACGTCCCCTTGGTCAGGACACCATGGCTCTGCAGAGGGCTTCCCCAATGTGGAAACAAGCTGGGTCCCTGGGACCTCCTGGGATGGGAAAAAGTGTCAGGTGGGTCTCCTTTCCCCACACTTGTCCCAGAGGAGTCCTCCTCTTCTCACTTTGGTTCTGTGTGATTTTAACTGTTTTTACAGCTTTCATACTAGAGTTGAACACACGACCCTGGTGCTGGCATGCTCAGTCCTTTCTCGTCTCACTTACATGTTGAGAAAACTCACAGGACAGCAGGGCTGAAAGCCGAGGGGCAGCTCTGGACTCTGCTGAGTAGGGACGGTAGACTGGAGGGAGAGCTCAGCAGCAGCCTCAGCTGTCACCCATCGGCCTTTTGCCCGATCTGCGTGCCCTGCAATCAATTCAGCAGCTAAACCTGCTTCCCTATGCACCATGCACGTGCTGGTAAATTGGAATTATTGCCAGGTAGTCCTCCTGAGGATTCTCCACGAGCCCCAGGGAAGGTGAACCTTGCAGGGATTAAGACTAAGGCCCCGACCATAGCACTGACCCTTGGGAGGACCAGGTCACCACACTCAGAAGAGAGGCTGTTACGTAGACAAGCCCACCTCAGCTCCAGACCCCAGACATCTAAGCACTGACATTCAGATGCAGGCACGGAGCTTCCCAGTACTGAGGCCAGGCCGGGTCTCTACCCAGGTCCCCATAGTCCTAGCGTACACAGAACATGGTCAGGTCTAAATCTTCTTATTGTAGACAACACATGGTCAGCTCTAAACATAATCAGTAGACAGGACATGCAGAGGTCTAAATCTACCATGTAGACACAACTTGATCATGTTTAAACTAGCTTAGGGCTGATCTCATAGGAGGTACAGATCACACACATGGGTCTCTCATCTTTGGACACCCACATCAGTAAACTGAACAAAATCTTTGTCATTAAACATTTCAACAGGCAAAACAGAAATGTTCCCAATTTCTCTGGCCACCTGATGGTCAGGATCCACGGGCGAGCCACGAACTTCTTAGAGTGCAGCCCAGTCTGATGCCAGGACAGACAAGAAGTGGCCTGATTCCAGCCTCCCAGGCTTCCAGAAGGAGGCGGCCACACTGGAAGCCCAGGCAGGAGAGTCCTGCATGGTCCGGGCCGGGAGATCCGGTCTGTCCATTCGGCGGGCCGATTCCGGGCGGGGCGCTCAGGGCCGCTGAGAGCCCTGCACTCAGGTCCTGCTTCCCTGCAGCGTGTGCATGTGTGTAGAGGGGGCGGTGGCTGACGGCTCCCATGGTTCCCGTCCCGGCACCGCGCTGTCTTCGAGGGGAGGCACGGGGAGAGGGAGGGGCACAGAAGCCGTTGGAGAGGAGAACCCACCGCGGAACTCCTTGCACACTGGCTCGCCCCACCCGGAGACCCGCCTGCCCATCGTGGGCCGCATGTCGCCCCCCAGTCCCCCACCCCCGAGGGCAGGGTGCCTGCTCTTTCAACAGCACAGGGTCTCACATGAAGGAGACCCAGTGGGGACTGTCAGCCCCCGACTCCTGATGCTGTGTTTGGGGAGAATGAACCCCCTTGACTGGGCGATGGGACCCTGTGAGGAAAGAGGTGGCGGCCCCATCCAAGTCGGGGCCTGGCTGAGATATGAGGAAACAGGAGCCAAGGGCAGGGCCTGGAGGCCAGGCCAACGGGAGGGGCACCCCCAGCCTTGGCCGGGCTCTCCAACGGTGACATTGTTGCTTTAGGGGACCTGGGACAAGTGACTGAATGTAATGGGAGTCTAAACTGGACCCTGAATGGGGCTTAAAGAAGGTGTGAAGGATGTTACTGAGACAGTGACAGTCATTGGAAGACAAACTCTGTGTCAGGATATCCTGCTCGATCCATTTAAATCCCTGAGATCTGTGACCTTTACGTGGCCACGCAGGATTGTTAGAGCAGCTGCGTGCGGATATATCTGGGGCACAATTCAGTCTGCAGCCAACTTGCAAGTGGTTCCAGCAAACACACAGGTGTGCACACAGGCAGGCACAGCACACACACAAACATATGCACGTGCACAGCACAAATATATTCACACACTAGCATGTGAACACACATGCACCCATATGCCCATGCACACACTAATGTGTGCAAGTTCACATACCTATGCACATGCACAGCATATGTATGCAAACAGGCACACGCACACGCATAGCACACACACAGGGAATAAAGTGAATCCGTAAAGCATTAATTCCTGAACACAAGTGAAGCTGACATGTATTTTTCCCTTTTCTTAGCCTTGATGTTTTCCACAACAAAAAGTTTAAGAAAAAAGTTAATGGCAAATGACTTTTGATTCATAGGACTTTCTGATTTTATTCCACAAATATTATGACAGTAGAAATGAATGTAGCTATTACATGTGTCCACTAATGGATGAATGGAGAAGAAAAACACGGTCCATCAATACAAGGGAATGCTATTCAGCCTAAAAAGGAAGTCAATTCTGACACAGGATGCAGCAGGGATGAACCTTGTGGGCATTATGCTCAGTGATGTAAGCTAGACACAAAAAAACAAACAGTGCTTGATCCACTCATACAAGGCCCCTGGAGCAGTCGGAAATATAGAGACATAAAGTAGGATGTTGAGTGCCAGAGGCTGAGGGAGGGACCATGGGGAGTGAGTGTTTAATGGAGACTGTTTCAATTTTGCAAGATGAAAAAGTTCTGGAGGATGATGGTGGTCAGGTTTGCACAACAGTGTGAATTACTTCCTGACCCTGAAATGTGCACTTAAAAATGGTTAAGATAGTACATTTTATGTTATGTGTACCAGACCACAATTTTTAAAACTTTTTAAAAAACAACAGAAAGTAGTCCATGAATACCACAAGATGCACAACTTCACTAACAACAGAGGGATTAAAGCCATAAGCAAAATACTGTGCATACACCTACCAGAATGGCAGACATGAAAGACATAGTATCAAATATCAGCAGGATGTGGAGCAATGGAAAGCCTGGTACGCAACGGGGAGATGCAACCACTTCTGAAGCAATCGGGCCTCAGATAGCGAAGTCCGTGCACAGAGACCCACAGTGCTCCTCCCAGTTGAACACAAACCCAGCAGCCCTGCACCAGGACACACGGACATGGACTTGCAGCCACAGGAGCCAAACCTGAAGGAACCTGAAGGCCATCACAGACGGATGCAGAAATGAACCATGCACGCTCCTATGAAGGAATATTCCACAGCAATGGAGTACATTTTGTTTAAAGGTGGTAAAAGTATAAAAATTATTTTTTAAAAAAAACTATATTTACAAGATGAAAGAATCTATAATTCTGGCACCTAGGGATTGTCGAATGCTCCCAAAAATAGATTGCTGTGGAAATGTTTATTATAGGGAAATTGACATATTCTCTAGAAAGGACGGGGTGAATGGGCCTGCTACATTTTCTACATTGAAGACATGTACAGGTTTTGATTCTACTTCCGTTAAATCAAGTGGGGCTTCACTGGATTTCTGCTACTGCGGAGATAATCAAATACTGGGTAGGGGTCAGGAGAAAATTAGTCCTAGGTGTTCTTGTGTAATAATTACTGTTGAAAGTGTAAATGATCCATTTACCAGTAAGACTGAGAATAGAATAACTGCTACATTACTTGATATGAGATGATCGTCTGCGCTATTGTTCCTAGAGCTCCAGTGAGTGAGTATTTTGAATGTGAAGTTCATCCAGATCTGAGGATGGAATAAATGGCTAGGTGTGATATGGCTAATAGAAATAATATGCCTACATTTATACTAATTAGTGGATAAGATATGGGAAGAGGAATTCATGTTGTGAGAGCCAAGGTTAAGGCTAGCATTGGGGCAATAATATATAAATTGATGATGTTGATGGACATAGTGGTTCTTTAATAAGTAATTTGAATGCCTCAGCAATGGGTTGTAATCATCCATGGGGGCTGATGATTTTTGGCCCTTTCTGGATTTGTATATAGCCTAGGATTTTCCATTTAGTTAATATGAGGAATGCTATGGTGAATTAAATTGGGTAATTTGTGAAAGAATGCTGATTATAAACATATTCTTAGGAAGAGGACTTGAACCAGTGCAGAAAAAGTTTCAGTTTTACATAATTACCGGGCACTGCCAGCATAACGAACCCTGTTCTACAGTAGGGTATGTATAAATTAATTGAATGTAGATTATATCATCATTTAGTTTGAAGACATTTTGTAAAGTAAGCCGTATTGCTCTTGTCCTTTCATACTGGAAGAAATCTGCAATAGACAGAAACCAACCAGGATGACTCCAGTCTGAACTCAGATCACGTGAGACTTTAATCGTTGAACAAACAGACAATTAATAGCAGTTATACCGTTGAAAGGTCGTGATCCAGCATCAAGGTCATAAACCATATTGCCCATATGAACTCCAGAATACAATTACACTGTTATCCCTAGTAAAACTTGTTCCATTGACCAGTGTTTTAGAAGAACAGGTGATAAAGCATTTTGACTAGCTGGCCTAAATTTTAATCACTCAGAAGTGGTTTTATTCTCCAAAAGATAAATGGCGCACGGGCTCAAGACACACCGGCTTCAGTAGTTGCGGCGTGCAGACTCAGTAGTTGTGGCCCACTGGCTTAGTTGTTCCGTGGCACGTGAGATCTTCCCGGACAGGGGATCGAACCGGGTCCCCTGCATTGGCAGGCGAATTCTTAATCACTGCCTCACCAGGGAAGTCCCAGATTCGCAGTCTCCCTTTTAATATACCTTAAGCCCAAAGAATCCATGGAAAATTGTTAGAGAAAATAAGACAATAAAATATTGTAAGGACTATAACAGAAGCATATAGTACACAGTTCATATAGACACATCCCAAGCAGTTACAAAGTATATTAAAAGGGAGGCTGCAATTTTAAAAGAATAAGAAAAATTATACCCACAAACTCCCAATCTTTCCTGAAACGTTGCAATCTGAAACCCTATTGTAGGAAGCAGAAGATTCCAGGAGACATTCTACAAATGAAGGACTCCAAACCCTGTGGTTGGATAAGGAATTCTGGAAGGAAGGTATCCTCACCCAAGGACAGCAGGTTCCTATACTTGTCTAACATCACATCCCTGTACAATTCCCGTTGATCTTGCTCGAGGCATTCTCACTCCTCTTGACAGAAATCTATGGCCACATCCTGGGATGTCAGCAGTCCCTGAAATTCAACGTACACATGCCATGTGGCCACTGGAAGAGTTCATAATATGACCCAAGAAGAAAACAGCAAGTTAAGGGAAGGTTTTAATTTAGAAGAGTGTCTTCAATTCTCCACTAATACATATATATATATTTTTTACAAAGTAACTTTCTCTACCTTATTTCTAACTACAAGAAAAGAGTATGGCATGTGATCCACAAAACCAGTATAGAGACTATACTTGTCTGGAAAAGAAATGATAAAATGATGGTTTCAACACAGGCATATGCATTTTTGAGTGTTTTATTTATATCAAACTGGATAAAATGTGTGTATTTCTCATAGAGAAAAGACCTGTCGAGGTAGAAATGTACCTTTCAACTATTCATGGGTACACGAGTACACTGGGGAGATTGTAAACGTGCAGATTGTGATTCAGTAGGTCCGGTGGGCCTGAGTTCTATTTTTTTAACAAGCTCATTTTTAACTAGTGACGCCACAGTCTCTGATTCATTAACCACAACTGTGAATATCAGAGACATAATTAGAAAGGTAAAAATTCATATTTAATTTTGAACTTAAAGTGTTTTGTGGATTTTACACCTTTAATAGAATAGTGAGCACAGCAGCAACAATCATTTGTGAGTATTTACTATAGACTGTGTATCTTTCTAATGTTTTTGTGTAGGATTCCAGGAAAAAGGCCTGGGCTGCGGCCACAGTGGGCGTGGCCCCCAGGCCGGGCCGCCCCTCCAGGACCCCCGACGGGGCCCTGCGCTCCTGGCGGCTCCCTCCCCCGCCGCCCCGCTCCCTCCCGGAAGGCCTCGGGGCAGAGCGGTCCCACCCACTGCGCGCTGAACAGAGCCCGCGTTTCCTCAGACCTGGAACTCCCGGCTCGGGCGGGGTCTCTTCCCTCCGCCTTCACGGAACTGCCCCGGAGCCCGAGGGGAGGGCGACCTCACTGAGGCTGCCGGCTCTGGAGGTGCCCCGGCGGCCGAAGCCATGACAGTCGCGGGGTCGGCGGGCCGGGTAAGTGGGCGCCGACCCTCCGCCTGGTCCGGTGCCCGGGCGGCAGCACAAGACCAGCTTCTGAGGGGCAGGGGTTCGCTGCCACCCGCCGCTGCTGTGCAGAAAGAGCGGCCTCCAGCGTCTGGTCCCCGGGAACTTCGGTCCGTCCTCTCGCCCCTGCCCTCGGCCTGGCTCGCGAGGCCTGGTGGGCGTGGGGAGGGGGTCGGCTGAGCGTCCTGAGGGGAAACGGGGTAAGGGAGGCGCAGGGTCCGGCTGCAGCGTCAGCGCCCCTCCTCCCGACTGTGGGGAAAGCGGCTGAAAACTCCTTCCGAGGCGCGCAGGCACCGTATTCAGCCGAGTCCCTCTGCGCTCCTTCCTCCCTGAGCTAAAGTACCGGGGGGAGGGGACAGGGCAGGGGACTGGCGCAGGTAATGGGGACCATCCAAAGGTGATTGTTAACTAAGGAAAACCAGCTCTCCCAAGGTGAGGAATGCGGCGCTTTTCTTTGCCTGGTCTCACTGAAATCCTTCCTTTGATATGCACCTCAGCTCTCTGGGGCCTGCATTCTGTATTTGCATATCCTGAGTGCCTCAGGGCCCGCCGGCTCACATTGGAGGGCTGCAAGTGCTGAAGACTGTGACATCCTTTGTTTACTGATAGGGCAAGAACTATTCCATTTCTCACAGGCTTGAGGGGCAGACAGTGGAAAAAAGTCAGAGAATCTCACTCGGCCTGTACTTTGGTTTACATATAGATAATATTTATACTTAACTGTGCTAATAGAGGTTCTCAAGTCCAATCAACTTGTACTACTGCCCTCTATGTATCAATTTCATCAATATCATAAGATAAATGCCTATAGAATTGACTTAATCCATTTAAATAGGATAATGATTTTTAAAGGAAACAATAGAAATATAACAACAAAACCTTTACCACTAAAGGCTGGGTCTGGAACACCCTAGATAAATGTTCCATTGTTAAAATGTTGAAAGATGTAGTCAATAGAAATATCAACAAAAATGACAAATAATAAGGGTAGCAGAATGTTGAAATGTTCTATCTTTATCATTAAAGTGGCAGAAAATCATTTATTAGTAGGCACTGGGGGCAGAAGATGCCTGATTTTATATCTGTGTCATATTTGTGCAGTTGTTTCAACAAGTAACTTAAAGACAAAATGGAAAAACAAGGAGGTTTGTGCCTGAGATCATGCTGATGTGAAACCAGGGATGGCCACCTTGTGCCAGGTGAGTTAAGTTTACCTGGCAGGTAGACCGCAGAGCTCCTGGGAAGCAAGGGTTGGAATTTTTCTGCTGGGTGCCCCTTAGGTTCTGTGACTTGACTGACTGTGAGTCATGTTTCGGGAAAGACCTGATCACAGGAAAAGGGTGGGAATAGAGTGATTTGGGGAGCAGCTAACAACATTCATCACAGCTCACGGCCTGAATGAGTTTTAAAGAAACAGGAAAACAAATGCTTCTTATGGAATCAGAGAATGTGAGGGCTGGACAATCCCAGAAAATGAGGAACACCCATCCCATTTTCCAGATGACAAAACAGAGGTCCAGCAAGGTGAAATCCCTCACCCAAGTTGCACCCGTCTCTCCTCCCCACTACGTGGTTCATGAGAGCAGGACTCTTCCTGTCTTGATCACTGCTGAACCCCAAAAAGGGCCAGGCGTCTAGCAGCTGCTCCAAAAATTTGGGTTGACTGTAGGAACAATGCTATTTCTTTCTTTCTCACTCTTATTCAGGATTGTGCCAAGAACTCCCCAGGTTGCAATGTAATTCGAGAAATGTAAATATTGAGTTTTGTTGTGATGAGGACTTAGGCTTTGAAGGTAACAGACTTGGTTCAGATCTTGGTTCTGCCACTCCATAGCTGTTTGGCTTTGGTAAAATTACTAAACCTCTCTGAGATTATTTCCTCCTTTGTAAAGTGGGGATAAATCTATCTGAGCCAGCAGAGCACCTGCATGAGAGATGTGCACTAAATATTGGTCTTTCTCACTCTCCTACGCCATCTCTCTGTTCTTCCCAGAGAAGCTGTACAGAAGGATATAGTACTTTTGTTTAAAATAGTTAACTAATTAATTAATTAATTTGTTTTTGGCTGCGTTGGGTCTTCGTTGCTATGGGCAGGCTTTCTCTAGTTGCGGCAAGCGGGGGCTACTCTTTGTTGCGGTGCGCGGGCTTCTCATTGCGGTGGCTTCTCTTGCTAGCCTTAACCCCAATGCTAGCCTTAACCCTGGCTCTCACAACATGAATTCCTCTTCCCATATCTTATGCACTAATTAATATAAATGTAGGCATATTATTTCTGTTAGCCATATCACACCTAGCCATTTATTCCATCCTCAGATCTGGATGAACTTCACATTCAAAATACTCACTCACTGGAGCTCTAGGAACAATAGCACAGACAATCATCTCATATGAAGTAATGTAGCAGTTATTCTATTCTCAGTCTTACTGATAAATGGATCATTTACACTTTCAACAGTAATTATTGCACAAGAACACCTATGACTAATTTTCTCCTGACCCCTACCCAGAATTTGATTATCTCCGCAGTAGGAGAAATCCAATGAAGCCCCACTTGATTTAACGGAAGTAGCATCAAAACCCGTATATGTCTTCAATGTAGAAAATGTAGCAGGCCCATTCACCCCGTCCCTCCTAGAGAATATGTCAATTTCCCTGTAATAAACATTTCCACAGCAATCTATTTTTAGGAGCATTCGACAATCCCTAGGTGCCAGAATTATATACAGCCCAAGTCATCATTAAAACACATCTAACAATCTCCTTTCTATGAATTTGAGCCTCCTACCTACAATTTTGATATGATCAAGGCATACATCTCTTATGAAAAGTTTTTTTACGACTAACATTAACCCTATGTATATGAGAGTTTTCACTACTTGTCATCATACCAGGCAACCCACCACAAATTTAAGAAATATGTCTGACAAAAGAGTTACTTTGATAGAGTAAATCACAGAGGTTTCAATGCTCTTATTCCTGGAATTGAATTCTTCCTAATAATTTTACATTCTCCATGCTACCTACCACATTACACCACATGCTATATAGTAAAGTTCTCTAAGTAAGCTTCAGGCCCATACCCCCAAAATATTTTTGTATATCCTTCCTGTGCTAATAAACTCTCATTGTTTTTACCATCATTCTACTGATCATTTTCTCAGGAAATATAATTGTATAACAAGCTCACACTGGTTAATGGTATCCCCATTCTAATAAAAAACATGAACCCATAAGCTACAGAAGCATCCAACAAATATTTCCTAAAACAGTCCACCACATCAATACTACTTATAAAGGCTATTATCATTAATCTAATATACTCTGGTCAAAGAGCACAATGAATAACAAGAATCTTTAATACAGCAGCATCCACCCTCATGACAATCGCCCTTGTCACAAAAGTAGCACTTTCCCCATTTCACTTCTGAGTGCCTGAAGTCACACGAGGCATCCCATGAACAGCGGACCTGATGCTATCAACATGACAAATTTGCACCCCTATCAGTTTTATACCACATGTCACCATCCATCAACCTAAATATACTATTAATCATAGTGATATTATAAATCATAGCTGGAGGCTGAGGCAGACTTCGCCATACTCACCTGGAAAATATTACACCCTCCTCATCAATTGCCCATATAGGATGAATAACAGCTATTATAATGTATATTCAGATTATAACAATCCTAAACATACTAATTTATATCATAACAACACTATCTTCTTCTTATTTATGCCCAGATCATGTACTACAAGAGTATCATTATCACACACATGAGATAAAACACCTCCCATCACAATCATTTTCCTCACCATTATAGTATCATTAGGACATCGCCCATCACTATCAGGCTTTCTACCCAAATGAATAATTATCCAAGAGATAACAAAACGACAACATCATTCTACCAACACTAATAGCCATCATAGCAGTCCTCAGCATATATGTCTACTTGCAGCTAACATACTCCACATCACTAACTATATTCCCTTCATTAAACAACACAAACACAAAACAATTTGAACATACAAAGCAATAACCTTCCTATCATTACCAATCATAATACCCACACGATTACTACACACAACACCCATTCTATCGGTGCTGTACTAGGAATTTAGGTTAGTTCAGACCAAGAGCTTTCAAAAACCTAAACAAGTGAAATTTACTTAATTCCTAAAAATAAGGATTGCAAGACTTTATTCTACATCAATTGAATGTAAAGCAAACACTGTATTGAAGCCAAATCTTTACGAGATTGATGAGTTTTAACCCCAGGAAACTTTAGTTAACAGGCAAATCCTCTAGTCAACTGGCTTCAGTCTACTTCTCCTTCATTTGAGATAGAAAAAAAGAAAAAAAAAAAGGCAGGAAAATCACTGGCAGAATTGAAGCTGCTTCTCTGAAGTTACAATTCAATTTGTTGATTCACCACAGGGTTTGCCAGAAAGAGGGCTCAATCTCTGTCTTTAGATTTACAGTCTAATGCTAACTCAGTCATTTTACCTCTGTTCATACACTGCTGATTATTTTCAACAAATCACAAAGATATCGGCATTTTATATTCAGTATTTGGTGCTTGAGCTGGAGTAGCAGGCAGCACCTTAATTATATTAATCCAGGCTGAGCTATGCTGACCTGGACCGCTACTTGGAGATGCCCAGATCTGTAAGGTTGTCATAACAGTCCCTGCACTTGTAATAATTTTCTTTATAGCTGTACCCGTTATGATTGCAGGCTTTGAAAACTGACTTGGGCCACTAATAACTCGGACACCTGAAGTAGCATTTCCCCCAATAAATCATATAAACTTTTGACTACTTCCCCCATCATTCTTACTCTTACTCATATCACCAATAGTAGAAGCTGGTTCTGGTACCAGTGGAACCGTGTATTCAGCTCTAGCCTGCAATCTGGCCCATGCAGTAGCCTCTGTCGACCTAACTCTTTTCTCCTTACATTTAGCAGGTGTCTCCTCAATTCTTGGTATTATTACTTTTATTACTATAGTCTTTAATACAAAACCAGCAGTCATATCCCAATACCAAACACCATTATTTGTTTAATCTTCCCCAACTATAGCCATATTACTATAATTACCAATCTCAGTCCAAGCAGCCAGAATTGCCATGCTGTTAAGAGATAGAAATCTAAACACTACTTTCTTTGACCCTGCAGGAGGAGACCGAATCCTATACCAACACCTCTTTTGATACTTTGCTCACCCTGAAGTCTGTATTCATGGCCTAACAGGGTTTGTTATAAACTAACATATCATTACATACTATTTAGGACAAAAATTGCCTCTCAGCTATCTGGGAATAGTATGAGTCACGTCCACTGGTTTTTTAGGAGTTCTCTTGTGGGCCCATCATATGCTTACCTTAGGGATAGCTGTGGACTCAGGAGCATACTTTGCATCAGCTACCGTAATTACTTCTATCCCTACAGGAGTAAAAGTATCTAGCTGATTAGAAACTCTTTACTTAATTTTTCTTTTTCTTTTCTTTTCTTTTTTTTTTTTGGCTGAGTTAGGTCTTGGTTGCTGCGCATGGGCTTTCTCTGGTTGCGGTGAGCGGCAGCTACTCTTCGTTGCGGTGTGCGGCCCTTTCATTGCAGTGGCTTCTCTTGTTGCAGAGCACGGCCTCTAGGCGCGTGGGCTTCAGTAGTTGTGGCTTGCGGGCTCTAGAGGACAGGCTCAGTAGTTGTGGCACACGGGCTTTTTGCTCCGCGGCATGTGGAATCTTCCCAGACAAGGGCTCGAACCCGTGTCCCCTGCATTGGCAGGCGAATTCTTAACCACTGCGTCACCAGGGAAGTCCCTGGTTAGCAACTGTTCACGGAGGTAATACTATATGACCTCCCACTATATTATGAGTTTTAGGCTTTAGTTTTTCTTTTTACAGTAGGTGGTTGGACAGGAATCATCTTAGCCAAATCATCCCCAGACATTGTCCTCCAGGATACAGACTATGTAGTAGCACACTTCCATGACCTAATGTCCATGGGAGCAGTCTTCACTATTATAGGAGGCTTCCTACACTGATTCCCACTATTCTCAGGTTATAGAGTTAACTCAGCATGAGCAAAAATTCACTTCACAAGTATATTTGTAGTAGTAAATATGACTTCCTGCAGCACTTTCGTGGCCTCTCAGGGATGTCACTACGTTAGTCTGAGTACCCTGAGGCACACACAACATGAAATATTTTGTCTTTAGGCTCATTCATCTCATTAGCAGCGGTAATGGTAATAATCTTCATACTTTGAAAAGCATTTGTGTCTAAACAAGAAGTCTTAGTAGTGGAAATTGCTACTCCTAACCTAGAATGGTTACACGGATGTCCTCCACCATATCCTATGTTTCAAGATCCTACCTATGTAAATGTAAAATAAGGAAGGACTCAAGTCCTTTTCAACCAGTTTCAAGCCAACACCATAACAATTATGTCTTCCTCAATAAATGAGATAAAAGTAAAAAGTGATGTAGCTTTGTCAAAGTTAAATGATAGGCTAAAATCCTGTATATCACTAAGGCATATCAATTTCATCTAGGCTCTCAAGATACAACATCACCGATTATGGAAGAACTTTTACATTTTCTTCATCACACATTAATAGTGATTTTTAAAATAAGTTCTCTAGTCCTCTATATCATTTCACTAATATTGATATCTAAACTCATATGCATACAATAGATGCACAGGTAGAGAAAATGTGAACAATTTACTAGCTATTATTGTAATCTTAATTGCCCTATCATCATTGTGAATCCTTTACATGATACATGAAATCAATAACTCTTCCCAAACCATAAAAATCTATGGGTCAGTAATGATACTGAAGCTACAAATACACAGATTACGAAGATTTAAATGTTGACCCCTGTGTAATCCCCACATCAGAGCTAAAACCAGGAGAATAATGACTAATAGAAGTCAACAACCGAGTAGTTAGGGATAGTCATTGAATATTAGTTTCATCTGAAATTGTTGTACACTCCGGAGTTGTTCCTTCTCAGGCCTAAAAGGAGCTGCTATCCCAGGACGCCTAACTTGAAGAATCCTAATATCAACAGGACCAGGCCTATGTTGTGGACAAGAGAGCTCGTTTTCCTGAGTTCAAAGACAGGACAGAGGGATATGGCTGAGATATGGGGTGAATCTGGAGCCCATGGGTATGCACTCTCCAAGCTCCAGTATAGGAATGGGGCCTCTAGGGTCCCAGGCCACCCACCACGCCCTCTGGAGCAGGATCTGGGCAACATTCCCTGTCAGTGATGAGGCAGCCGTAGCACTTGTCACGCCCCGATGTCGTGTCCTAAGTGGGCCCCATGCTCTTGGGACCACACCCCACACTCTGCAGGTCCATGCTACAGGGTCCTTCGTGCCTCAGGAGTAGAGACCACACAGCAAGCAGTTCCCTCCGCAACCAGCAGGAGGAGGGGAGGAGAGCAGGGGCACCAGGGGAATCTCACTCAGACAACAACACCCCAGCAGTGCCAGCGGGGACAGTGATGATGCAGATGAGGCACAGACCAAGAGATGGGACCAGAGGACCCAAAAGGCAGCTGGTCAGGTCCTGGCTCACCTGCACCCTGGACACCTTTGTCCCGCATACACCCCCTTCCTCATACACCCTCTCCTTAAAGGCAGATTCTTCAGATGCAAACAGGCTTCAGACTGAAAGTCAGCTCTTCCAAAATGACCCGTCAGCAAACACTGCAGGATTGCACTCCAGTGGGTGCCCTGGAGTCGACAACTCAGGGACTGAAGTGGATATCGGTGCCAGGGGCAGTGGGAGGGAATGGGGAATGAGACTTTCATGGTTGTGCAATTTTGGCTTTGCAAGAGGAAAAGTTCTAGGGATGGTGGTGATGGCTCCACGAGAAAGTGAATCTATCTGATGCCTCAGAAACGTGCACTTAAAATGGTGATGATGGTAAAGGGTATGTGACGTGTGTTTTATTTCACTTAAAATAAATTCTTAAAATAATGTCTTGTTAATTGAGATTCCATTTCGACTCCCCTTCATCACAAATGTCGGAGGCCCAGACACAGTCCCCTACCTTAGGGGCCATCACGGTACCCTCACAGAGCACGTAGGAGACCATTCTTAGGGGGGGCTAGTCTGTGCTCACCTGACCTCTGTCCAGGGGGTCCCAGGCAGTGGTGACCCCCATAGATTAGACACATGATATGCTATAGTCTTAATACGATACCACCAAGTGTTGTCACTCACTGGAACACAGAGCAGCAACCCACTCAAACATGCCTGACCTCATATGATTGTGACAAGATGAAGAGAAGAAAAGGAACCACAGGTTAATCAGGACAACACCCTTAATGCAGAGGTTGGAAATCTCAAAGGGGACAGGACACACTGCAGGCAAAGAGCGCATATGCGGTCTCCCCATCCATGTGATCCTGACCCATGCAGGTATGGTGAGACCCACACAGTCCCCTCACCCTATACCTGGGGCCACACATCCACACTCACCAGGGTGACCCACCTCCCCAGAACCCTCCACCTGGGTCACATGTCCACAGTCCCAGGGTGACCTCACCTCCCCAGACCCTGCACCTGGGGTCACACGTCCCCTTGGTCAGGACACCATGGCTCTGCAGAGGGCTTCCCCAATGTGGAAACAAGCTGGGTCCCTGGGACCTCCTGGGATGGGAAAAAGTGTCAGGTGGGTCTCCTTTCCCCACACTTGTCCCAGAGGAGTCCTCCTCTTCTCACTTTGGTTCTGTGTGATTTTAACTGTTTTTACAGCTTTCATACTAGAGTTGAACACACGACCCTGGTGCTGGCATGCTCAGTCCTTTCTCGTCTCACTTACATGTTGAGAAAACTCACAGGACAGCAGGGCTGAAAGCCGAGGGGCAGCTCTGGACTCTGCTGAGTAGGGACGGTAGACTGGAGGGAGAGCTCAGCAGCAGCCTCAGCTGTCACCCATCGGCCTTTTGCCCGATCTGCGTGCCCTGCAATCAATTCAGCAGCTAAACCTGCTTCCCTATGCACCATGCACGTGCTGGTAAATTGGAATTATTGCCAGGTAGTCCTCCTGAGGATTCTCCACGAGCCCCAGGGAAGGTGAACCTTGCAGGGATTAAGACTAAGGCCCCGACCATAGCACTGACCCTTGGGAGGACCAGGTCACCACACTCAGAAGAGAGGCTGTTACGTAGACAAGCCCACCTCAGCTCCAGACCCCAGACATCTAAGCACTGACATTCAGATGCAGGCACGGAGCTTCCCAGTACTGAGGCCAGGCCGGGTCTCTACCCAGGTCCCCATAGTCCTAGCGTACACAGAACATGGTCAGGTCTAAATCTTCTTATTGTAGACAACACATGGTCAGCTCTAAACATAATCAGTAGACAGGACATGCAGAGGTCTAAATCTACCATGTAGACACAACTTGATCATGTTTAAACTAGCTTAGGGCTGATCTCATAGGAGGTACAGATCACACACATGGGTCTCTCATCTTTGGACACCCACATCAGTAAACTGAACAAAATCTTTGTCATTAAACATTTCAACAGGCAAAACAGAAATGTTCCCAATTTCTCTGGCCACCTGATGGTCAGGATCCACGGGCGAGCCACGAACTTCTTAGAGTGCAGCCCAGTCTGATGCCAGGACAGACAAGAAGTGGCCTGATTCCAGCCTCCCAGGCTTCCAGAAGGAGGCGGCCACACTGGAAGCCCAGGCAGGAGAGTCCTGCATGGTCCGGGCCGGGAGATCCGGTCTGTCCATTCGGCGGGCCGATTCCGGGCGGGGCGCTCAGGGCCGCTGAGAGCCCTGCACTCAGGTCCTGCTTCCCTGCAGCGTGTGCGTGTGTGTAGAGGGGGCGGTGGCTGACGGCTCCCATGGTTCCCGTCCCGGCACCGCGCTGCCTTCGAGGGGAGGCACGGGGAGAGGGAGGGGCACAGAAGCCGTTGGAGAGGAGAACCCACCGCGGAACTCCTTGCACACTGGCTCGCCCCACCCGGAGACCCGCCTGCCCATCGTGGGCCGCATGTCGCCCCCCAGTCCCCCACCCCCGAGGGCAGGGTGCCTGCTCTTTCAACAGCACAGGGTCTCACATGAAGGAGACCCAGTGGGGACTGTCAGCCCCCGACTCCTGATGCTGTGTTTGGGGAGAATGAACCCCCTTGACTGGGCGATGGGACCCTGTGAGGAAAGAGGTGGCGGCCCCATCCAAGTCGGGGCCTGGCTGAGATATGAGGAAACAGGAGCCAAGGGCAGGGCCTGGAGGCCAGGCCAACGGGAGGGGCACCCCCAGCCTTGGCCGGGCTCTCCAACGGTGACATTGTTGCTTTAGGGGACCTGGGACAAGTGACTGAATGTAATGGGAGTCTAAACTGGACCCTGAATGGGGCTTAAAGAAGGTGTGAAGGATGTTACTGAGACAGTGACAGTCATTGGAAGACAAACTCTGTGTCAGGATATCCTGCTCGATCCATTTAAATCCCTGAGATCTGTGACCTTTACGTGGCCACGCAGGATTGTTACAGCAGCTGCGTGCGGATATATCTGGGGCACAATTCAGTCTGCAGCCAACTTGCAAGTGGTTCCAGCAAACACACAGGTGTGCACACAGGCAGGCACAGCACACACACAAACATATGCACGTGCACAGCACAAATATATTCACACACTAGCATGTGAACACACATGCACCCATATGCCCATGCACACACTAATGTGTGCAAGTTCACATACCTATGCACATGCACAGCATATGTATGCAAACAGGCACACGCACACGCATAGCACACACACAGGGAATAAAGTGAATCCGTAAAGCATTAATTCCTGAACACAAGTGAAGCTGACATGTATTTTTCCCTTTTCTTAGCCTTGATGTTTTCCACAACAAAAAGTTTAAGAAAAAAGTTAATGGCAAATGACTTTTGATTCATAGGACTTTCTGATTTTATTCCACAAATATTATGACAGTAGAAATGAATGTAGCTATTACATGTGTCCACTAATGGATGAATGGAGAAGAAAAACACGGTCCATCAATACAAGGGAATGCTATTCAGCCTAAAAAGGAAGTCAATTCTGACACAGGATGCAGCAGGGATGAACCTTGTGGGCATTATGCTCAGTGATGTAAGCTAGACACAAAAAAACAAACAGTGCTTGATCCACTCATACAAGGCCCCTGGAGCAGTCGGAAATATAGAGACATAAAGTAGGATGTTGAGTGCCAGAGGCTGAGGGAGGGACCATGGGGAGTGAGTGTTTAATGGAGACTGTTTCAATTTTGCAAGATGAAAAAGTTCTGGAGGATGATGGTGGTCAGGTTTGCACAACAGTGTGAATTACTTCCTGACCCTGAAATGTGCACTTAAAAATGGTTAAGATAGTACATTTTATGTTATGTGTACCAGACCACAATTTTTAAAACTTTTTAAAAAACAACAGAAAGTAGTCCATGAATACCACAAGATGCACAACTTCACTAACAACAGAGGGATTAAAGCCATAAGCAAAATACTGTGCATACACCTACCAGAATGGCAGACATGAAAGACATAGTATCAAATATCAGCAGGATGTGGAGCAATGGAAAGCCTGGTACGCAACGGGGAGATGCAACCACTTCTGAAGCAATCGGGCCTCAGATAGCGAAGTCCGTGCACAGAGACCCACAGTGCTCCTCCCAGTTGAACACAAACCCAGCAGCCCTGCACCAGGACACACGGACATGGACTTGCAGCCACAGGAGCCAAACCTGAAGGAACCTGAAGGCCATCACAGACGGATGCAGAAATGAACCATGCACGCTCCTATGAAGGAATATTCCACAGCAATGGAGTACATTTTGTTTAAAGGTGGTAAAAGTATAAAAATTATTTTTAAAAAAAAACTATATTTACAAGATGAAAGAATCTATAATTCTGGCACCTAGGGATTGTCGAATGCTCCTAAAAATAGATTGCTGTGGAAATGTTTATTATAGGGAAATTGACTTATTCTCTGGGAAGGACGGGGTGAATGGGCCTGCTACATTTTGTACATTGAAGACATGTACAGGTTTTGATTCTACTTCCGTTAAATCAAGTGGAGCTTCACTGGATTTCTGCTACTGCGGAGATAATCAAATTCTGGGTAGGGGTCAGGAGAAAATTAGTCCTAGGTGTTCTTGTGTAATAATTACTGTTGAAAGTGTAAATGATCCCTTTACCAGTAAGACTGAGAATAGAATAACTGCTACATTACTTCATATGAGATGATCGTCTGTGCTATTGTTCCTAGAGCTCCAGTGAGTGAGTATTTTGAATGTGAAGTTCATCCAGATCTGAGGATGGAATAAATGGCTAGGTGTGATATGGCTAATAGAAATAATATGCCTACATTTATATTAATTAGTGGATAAGATATGGGAAGAGGAATTCATGTTGTGAGAGCCAGGGTTAAGGCTAGCATTGGGGCAATAATATATAAATTGATGATGTTGATGGACATAGTGGTTCTTTAATAAGTAATTTGAATGCCTCAGCAATGGGTTGTAAACATCCATGGGGGCTGATGATTTTTGGCCCTTTCTGGATATGTATATAGCCTAGGATTTTCCATTTAGTTAATATGAGGAATGCTATGGTGAATTAAATTGGGTAATTTGTGAAAGAATGCTGATTATAAACATATTCTTAGGAAGAGGACTTGAACCAGTGCAGAAAAAGTTTCAGTTTTACATAATTACCGGGCACTGCCAGCATAACGAACCCTGTTCTACAGTAGGGTATGTATAAATTAATTGAATGTAGATTATATCATCATTTAGTTTGAAGACATTTTGTAAAGTAAGCCGTATTGCTCTTGTCCTTTCATACTGGAAGAAATCTGCAATAGACAGAAACCAACCAGGATGACTCCAGTCTGAACTCAGATCACGTGAGACTTTAATCGTTGAACAAACAGACAATTAATAGCAGTTATACCGTTGAAAGGTCGTGATCCAGCATCAAGGTCATAAACCATATTGCCCATATGAACTCCAGAATACAATTACACTGTTATCCCTAGTAAAACTTGTTCCATTGACCAGTGTTTTAGAAGAACAGGTGATAAAGCATTTTGACTAGCTGGCCTAAATTTTAATCACTCAGAAGTGGTTTTATTCTCCAAAAGATAAATGGCGCACGGGCTCAAGACACACCGGCTTCAGTAGTTGCGGCGTGCAGACTCAGTAGTTGTGGCCCACTGGCTTAGTTGTTCCGTGGCACGTGAGATCTTCCCGGACCGGGGATCGAACCGGGTCCCCTGCATTGGCAGGCGAATTCTTAATCACTGCCTCACCAGGGAAGTCCCAGATTCGCAGTCTCCCTTTTAATATACCTTAAGCCCAAAGAATCCATGGAAAATTGTTAGAGAAAATAAGGCAATAAAATATTGTAAGGACTATAACAGAAGCATATAGTATACAGTTCATATAGACACACCCCAAGCAGTTACAAAGTATATTAAAAGGGAGGCTGCAATTTTAAAAGAATAAGAAAACTTTCACCCACAAACTCCCAATCTTTCCTGAAACGTTGCAATCTGAACCCCTATTGTAGGAAGCAGAAGATTCCAGGAGACATTCTACAAATGAAGGACTCCAAACCCTGTGGTTGGATAAGGAATTCTGGAAGGAAGGTATCCTCACCCAAGGAGAGCAGGTTCCTATACTTGTCTAACATCACATCCCTGTACAATTCCCGTTGATCTTGCTCGAGGCATTCTCACTCCTCTTGACAGAAATCTATGGCCACATCCTGGGATGTCAGCAGTCCCTGAAATTCAACGTACACATGCCATGTGGCCACTGGAAGAGTTCATAATATGACCCAAGAAGAAAACAGCAAGTTAAGGGAAGGTTTTAATTTAGAAGAGTGTCTTCAATTCTCCACTAATACATATATATATATTTTTTACAAAGTAACTTTCTCTACCTTATTTCTAACTACAAGAAAAGAGTATGGCATGTGATCCACAAAACCAGTATAGAGACTATACTTGTCTGGAAAAGAAATGATAAAATGATGGTTTCAACACAGGCATATGCATTTTTGAGTGTTTTATTTATATCAAACTGGATAAAATGTGTGTATTTCTCATAGAGAAAAGACCTGTCGAGGTAGAAATGTACCTTTCAACTATTCATGGGTACACGAGTACACTGGGGAGATTGTAAACGTGCAGATTGTGATTCAGTAGGTCCGGTGGGCCTGAGTTCTATTTTTTTAACAAGCTCATTTTTAACTAGTGACGCCACAGTCTCTGATTCATTAACCACAACTGTGAATATCAGAGACATAATTAGAAAGGTAAAAATTCATATTTAATTTTGAACTTAAAGTGTTTTGTGGATTTTACACCTTTAATAGAATAGTGAGCACAGCAGCAACAATCATTTGTGAGTATTTACTATAGACTGTGTATCTTTCTAATGTTTTTGTGTAGGATTCCAGGAAAAAGGCCTGGGCTGCGGCCACAGTGGGCGTGGCCCCCAGGCCGGGCCGCCCCTCCAGGACCCCCGACGGGGCCCTGCGCTCCTGGCGGCTCCCTCCCCCGCCGCCCCGCTCCCTCCCGGAAGGCCTCGGGGCAGAGCGGTCCCACCCACTGCGCGCTGAACAGAGCCCGCGTTTCCTCAGACCTGGAACTCCCGGCTCGGGCGGGGTCTCTTCCCTCCGCCTTCACGGAACTGCCCCGGAGCCCGAGGGGAGGGCGACCTCACTGAGGCTGCCGGCTCTGGAGGTGCCCCGGCGGCCGAAGCCATGACAGTCGCGGGGTCGGCGGGCCGGGTAAGTGGGCGCCGACCCTCCGCCTGGTCCGGTGCCCGGGCGGCAGCACAAGACCAGCTTCTGAGGGGCAGGGGTTCGCTGCCACCCGCCGCTGCTGTGCAGAAAGAGCGGCCTCCAGCGTCTGGTCCCCGGGAACTTCGGTCCGTCCTCTCGCCCCTGCCCTCGGCCTGGCTCGCGAGGCCTGGTGGGCGTGGGGAGGGGGTCGGCTGAGCGTCCTGAGGGGAAACGGGGTAAGGGAGGCGCAGGGTCCGGCTGCAGCGTCAGCGCCCCTCCTCCCGACTGTGGGGAAAGCGGCTGAAAACTCCTTCCGAGGCGCGCAGGCACCGTATTCAGCCGAGTCCCTCTGCGCTCCTTCCTCCCTGAGCTAAAGTACCGGGGGGAGGGGACAGGGCAGGGGACTGGCGCAGGTAATGGGGACCATCCAAAGGTGATTGTTAACTAAGGAAAACCAGCTCTCCCAAGGTGAGGAATGCGGCGCTTTTCTTTGCCTGGTCTCACTGAAATCCTTCCTTTGATATGCACCTCAGCTCTCTGGGGCCTGCATTCTGTATTTGCATATCCTGAGTGCCTCAGGGCCCGCCGGCTCACATTGGAGGGCTGCAAGTGCTGAAGACTGTGACATCCTTTGTTTACTGATAGGGCAAGAACTATTCCATTTCTCACAGGCTTGAGGGGCAGACAGTGGAAAAAAGTCAGAGAATCTCACTCGGCCTGTACTTTGGTTTACATATAGATAATATTTATACTTAACTGTGCTAATAGAGGTTCTCAAGTCCAATCAACTTGTACTACTGCCCTCTATGTATCAATTTCATCAATATCATAAGATAAATGCCTATAGAATTGACTTAATCCATTTAAATAGGATAATGATTTTTAAAGGAAACAATAGAAATATAACAACAAAACCTTTACCACTAAAGGCTGGGTCTGGAACACCCTAGATAAATGTTCCATTGTTAAAATGTTGAAAGATGTAGTCAATAGAAATATCAACAAAAATGACAAATAATAAGGGTAGCAGAATGTTGAAATGTTCTATCTTTATCATTAAAGTGGCAGAAAATCATTTATTAGTAGGCACTGGGGGCAGAAGATGCCTGATTTTATATCTGTGTCATATTTGTGCAGTTGTTTCAACAAGTAACTTAAAGACAAAATGGAAAAACAAGGAGGTTTGTGCCTGAGATCATGCTGATGTGAAACCAGGGATGGCCACCTTGTGCCAGGTGAGTTAAGTTTACCTGGCAGGTAGACCGCAGAGCTCCTGGGAAGCAAGGGTTGGAATTTTTCTGCTGGGTGCCCCTTAGGTTCTGTGACTTGACTGACTGTGAGTCATGTTTCGGGAAAGACCTGATCACAGGAAAAGGGTGGGAATAGAGTGATTTGGGGAGCAGCTAACAACATTCATCACAGCTCACGGCCTGAATGAGTTTTAAAGAAACAGGAAAACAAATGCTTCTTATGGAATCAGAGAATGTGAGGGCTGGACAATCCCAGAAAATGAGGAACACCCATCCCATTTTCCAGATGACAAAACAGAGGTCCAGCAAGGTGAAATCCCTCACCCAAGTTGCACCCGTCTCTCCTCCCCACTACGTGGTTCATGAGAGCAGGACTCTTCCTGTCTTGATCACTGCTGAACCCCAAAAAGGGCCAGGCGTCTAGCAGCTGCTCCAAAAATTTGGGTTGACTGTAGGAACAATGCTATTTCTTTCTTTCTCACTCTTATTCAGGATTGTGCCAAGAACTCCCCAGGTTGCAATGTAATTCGAGAAATGTAAATATTGAGTTTTGTTGTGATGAGGACTTAGGCTTTGAAGGTAACAGACTTGGTTCAGATCTTGGTTCTGCCACTCCATAGCTGTTTGGCTTTGGTAAAATTACTAAACCTCTCTGAGATTATTTCCTCCTTTGTAAAGTGGGGATAAATCTATCTGAGCCAGCAGAGCACCTGCATGAGAGATGTGCACTAAATATTGGTCTTTCTCACTCTCCTACGCCATCTCTCTGTTCTTCCCAGAGAAGCTGTACAGAAGGATATAGTACTTTTGTTTAAAATAGTTAACTAATTAATTAATTAATTTGTTTTTGGCTGCGTTGGGTCTTCGTTGCTATGGGCAGGCTTTCTCTAGTTGCGGCAAGCGGGGGCTACTCTTTGTTGCGGTGCGCGGGCTTCTCATTGCGGTGGCTTCTCTTGCTAGCCTTAACCCCAATGCTAGCCTTAACCCTGGCTCTCACAACATGAATTCCTCTTCCCATATCTTATGCACTAATTAATATAAATGTAGGCATATTATTTCTGTTAGCCATATCACACCTAGCCATTTATTCCATCCTCAGATCTGGATGAACTTCACATTCAAAATACTCACTCACTGGAGCTCTAGGAACAATAGCACAGACAATCATCTCATATGAAGTAATGTAGCAGTTATTCTATTCTCAGTCTTACTGATAAATGGATCATTTACACTTTCAACAGTAATTATTGCACAAGAACACCTATGACTAATTTTCTCCTGACCCCTACCCAGAATTTGATTATCTCCGCAGTAGGAGAAATCCAATGAAGCCCCACTTGATTTAACGGAAGTAGCATCAAAACCCGTATATGTCTTCAATGTAGAAAATGTAGCAGGCCCATTCACCCCGTCCCTCCTAGAGAATATGTCAATTTCCCTGTAATAAACATTTCCACAGCAATCTATTTTTAGGAGCATTCGACAATCCCTAGGTGCCAGAATTATATACAGCCCAAGTCATCATTAAAACACATCTAACAATCTCCTTTCTATGAATTTGAGCCTCCTACCTACAATTTTGATATGATCAAGGCATACATCTCTTATGAAAAGTTTTTTTACGACTAACATTAACCCTATGTATATGAGAGTTTTCACTACTTGTCATCATACCAGGCAACCCACCACAAATTTAAGAAATATGTCTGACAAAAGAGTTACTTTGATAGAGTAAATCACAGAGGTTTCAATGCTCTTATTCCTGGAATTGAATTCTTCCTAATAATTTTACATTCTCCATGCTACCTACCACATTACACCACATGCTATATAGTAAAGTTCTCTAAGTAAGCTTCAGGCCCATACCCCCAAAATATTTTTGTATATCCTTCCTGTGCTAATAAACTCTCATTGTTTTTACCATCATTCTACTGATCATTTTCTCAGGAAATATAATTGTATAACAAGCTCACACTGGTTAATGGTATCCCCATTCTAATAAAAAACATGAACCCATAAGCTACAGAAGCATCCAACAAATATTTCCTAAAACAGTCCACCACATCAATACTACTTATAAAGGCTATTATCATTAATCTAATATACTCTGGTCAAAGAGCACAATGAATAACAAGAATCTTTAATACAGCAGCATCCACCCTCATGACAATCGCCCTTGTCACAAAAGTAGGACTTTCCCCATTTCACTTCTGAGTGCCTGAAGTCACACGAGGCATCCCATGAACAGCGGACCTGATGCTATCAACATGACAAATTTGCACCCCTATCAGTTTTATACCACATGTCACCATCCATCAACCTAAATATACTATTAATCATAGTGATATTATAAATCATAGCTGGAGGCTGAGGCAGACTTCGCCATACTCACCTGGAAAATATTACACCCTCCTCATCAATTGCCCATATAGGATGAATAACAGCTATTATAATGTATATTCAGATTATAACAATCCTAAACATACTAATTTATATCATAACAACACTATCTTCTTCTTATTTATGCCCAGATCATGTACTACAAGAGTATCATTATCACACACATGAGATAAAACACCTCCCATCACAATCATTTTCCTCACCATTATAGTATCATTAGGACATCGCCCATCACTATCAGGCTTTCTACCCAAATGAATAATTATCCAAGAGATAACAAAACGACAACATCATTCTACCAACACTAATAGCCATCATAGCAGTCCTCAGCATATATGTCTACTTGCAGCTAACATACTCCACATCACTAACTATATTCCCTTCATTAAACAACACAAACACAAAACAATTTGAACATACAAAGCAATAACCTTCCTATCATTACCAATCATAATACCCACACGATTACTACACACAACACCCATTCTATCGGTGCTGTACTAGGAATTTAGGTTAGTTCAGACCAAGAGCTTTCAAAAACCTAAACAAGTGAAATTTACTTAATTCCTAAAAATAAGGATTGCAAGACTTTATTCTACATCAATTGAATGTAAAGCAAACACTGTATTGAAGCCAAATCTTTACGAGATTGATGAGTTTTAACCCCAGGAAACTTTAGTTAACAGGCAAATCCTCTAGTCAACTGGCTTCAGTCTACTTCTCCTTCATTTGAGATAGAAAAAAAGAAAAAAAAAAAGGCAGGAAAATCACTGGCAGAATTGAAGCTGCTTCTCTGAAGTTACAATTCAATTTGTTGATTCACCACAGGGTTTGCCAGAAAGAGGGCTCAATCTCTGTCTTTAGATTTACAGTCTAATGCTAACTCAGTCATTTTACCTCTGTTCATACACTGCTGATTATTTTCAACAAATCACAAAGATATCGGCATTTTATATTCAGTATTTGGTGCTTGAGCTGGAGTAGCAGGCAGCACCTTAATTATATTAATCCAGGCTGAGCTATGCTGACCTGGACCGCTACTTGGAGATGCCCAGATCTGTAAGGTTGTCATAACAGTCCCTGCACTTGTAATAATTTTCTTTATAGCTGTACCCGTTATGATTGCAGGCTTTGAAAACTGACTTGGGCCACTAATAACTCGGACACCTGAAGTAGCATTTCCCCCAATAAATCATATAAACTTTTGACTACTTCCCCCATCATTCTTACTCTTACTCATATCACCAATAGTAGAAGCTGGTTCTGGTACCAGTGGAACCGTGTATTCAGCTCTAGCCTGCAATCTGGCCCATGCAGTAGCCTCTGTCGACCTAACTCTTTTCTCCTTACATTTAGCAGGTGTCTCCTCAATTCTTGGTATTATTACTTTTATTACTATAGTCTTTAATACAAAACCAGCAGTCATATCCCAATACCAAACACCATTATTTGTTTAATCTTCCCCAACTATAGCCATATTACTATAATTACCAATCTCAGTCCAAGCAGCCAGAATTGCCATGCTGTTAAGAGATAGAAATCTAAACACTACTTTCTTTGACCCTGCAGGAGGAGACCGAATCCTATACCAACACCTCTTTTGATACTTTGCTCACCCTGAAGTCTGTATTCATGGCCTAACAGGGTTTGTTATAAACTAACACATCATTACATACTATTTAGGACAAAAATTGCCTCTCAGCTATCTGGGAATAGTATGAGTCACGTCCACTGGTTTTTTAGGAGTTCTCTTGTGGGCCCATCATATGCTTACCTTAGGGATAGCTGTGGACTCAGGAGCATACTTTGCATCAGCTACCGTAATTACTTCTATCCCTACAGGAGTAAAAGTATCTAGCTGATTAGAAACTCTTTACTTAATTTTTCTTTTTCTTTTCTTTTCTTTTTTTTTTTTGGCTGAGTTGGGTCTTGGTTGCTGCGCATGGGCTTTCTCTGGTTGCGGTGAGCGGCAGCTACTCTTCGTTGCGGTGTGCGGCCCTTTCATTGCAGTGGCTTCTCTTGTTGCAGAGCACGGCCTCTAGGCGCGTGGGCTTCAGTAGTTGTGGCTTGCGGGCTCTAGAGGACAGGCTCAGTAGTTGTGGCACACGGGCTTTTTGCTCCGCGGCATGTGGAATCTTCCCAGACAAGGGCTCGAACCCGTGTCCCCTGCATTGGCAGGCGAATTCTTAACCACTGCGTCACCAGGGAAGTCCCTGGTTAGCAACTGTTCACGGAGGTAATACTATATGACCTCCCACTATATTATGAGTTTTAGGCTTTATTTTTTCTTTTTACAGTAGGTGGTTGGACAGGAATCATCTTAGCCAAATCATCCCCAGACATTGTCCTCCAGGATACAGACTATGTAGTAGCACACTTCCATGACCTAATGTCCATGGGAGCAGTCTTCACTATTATAGGAGGCTTCCTACACTGATTCCCACTATTCTCAGGTTATAGAGTTAACTCAGCATGAGCAAAAATTCACTTCACAAGTATATTTGTAGTAGTAAATATGACTTCCTGCAGCACTTTCGTGGCCTCTCAGGGATGTCACTACGTTAGTCTGAGTACCCTGAGGCACACACAACATGAAATATTTTGTCTTTAGGCTCATTCATCTCATTAGCAGCGGTAATGGTAATAATCTTCATACTTTGAAAAGCATTTGTGTCTAAACAAGAAGTCTTAGTAGTGGAAATTGCTACTCCTAACCTAGAATGGTTACACGGATGTCCTCCACCATATCCTATGTTTCAAGATCCTACCTATGTAAATGTAAAATAAGGAAGGACTCAAGTCCTTTTCAACCAGTTTCAAGCCAACACCATAACAATTATGTCTTCCTCAATAAATGAGATAAAAGTAAAAAGTGATGTAGCTTTGTCAAAGTTAAATGATAGGCTAAAATCCTGTATATCACTAAGGCATATCAATTTCATCTAGGCTCTCAAGATACAACATCACCGATTATGGAAGAACTTTTACATTTTCTTCATCACACATTAATAGTGATTTTTAAAATAAGTTCTCTAGTCCTCTATATCATTTCACTAATATTGATATCTAAACTCATATGCATACAATAGATGCACAGGTAGAGAAAATGTGAACAATTTACTAGCTATTATTGTAATCTTAATTGCCCTATCATCATTGTGAATCCTTTACATGATACATGAAATCAATAACTCTTCCCAAACCATAAAAATCTATGGGTCAGTAATGATACTGAAGCTACAAATACACAGATTACGAAGATTTAAATGTTGACCCCTGTGTAATCCCCACATCAGAGCTAAAACCAGGAGAATAATGACTAATAGAAGTCAACAACCGAGTAGTTAGGGATAGTCATTGAATATTAGTTTCATCTGAAATTGTTGTACACTCCGGAGTTGTTCCTTCTCAGGCCTAAAAGGAGCTGCTATCCCAGGACGCCTAACTTGAAGAATCCTAATATCAACAGGACCAGGCCTATGTTGTGGACAAGAGAGCTCGTTTTCCTGAGTTCAAAGACAGGACAGAGGGATATGGCTGAGATATGGGGTGAATCTGGAGCCCATGGGTATGCACTCTCCAAGCTCCAGTATAGGAATGGGGCCTCTAGGGTCCCAGGCCACCCACCACGCCCTCTGGAGCAGGATCTGGGCAACATTCCCTGTCAGTGATGAGGCAGCCCTAGCACTTGTCACGCCCCGATGTCGTGTCCTAAGTGGGCCCCATGCTCTTGGGACCACACCCCACACTCTGCAGGTCCATGCTACAGGGTCCTTCGTGCCTCAGGAGTAGAGACCACACAGCAAGCAGTTCCCTCCGCAACCAGCAGGAGGAGGGGAGGAGAGCAGGGGCACCAGGGGAATCTCACTCAGACAACAACACCCCAGCAGTGCCAGCGGGGACAGTGATGATGCAGATGAGGCACAGACCAAGAGATGGGACCAGAGGACCCAAAAGGCAGCTGGTCAGGTCCTGGCTCACCTGCACCCTGGACACCTTTGTCCCGCATACACCCCCTTCCTCATACACCCTCTCCTTAAAGGCAGATTCTTCAGATGCAAACAGGCTTCAGACTGAAAGTCAGCTCTTCCAAAATGACCCGTCAGCAAACACTGCAGGATTGCACTCCAGTGGGTGCCCTGGAGTCGACAACTCAGGGACTGAAGTGGATATCGGTGCCAGGGGCAGTGGGAGGGAATGGGGAATGAGACTTTCATGGTTGTGCAATTTTGGCTTTGCAAGAGGAAAAGTTCTAGGGATGGTGGTGATGGCTCCACGAGAAAGTGAATCTATCTGATGCCTCAGAAACGTGCACTTAAAATGGTGATGATGGTAAAGGGTATGTGACGTGTGTTTTATTTCACTTAAAATAAATTCTTAAAATAATGTCTTGTTAATTGAGATTCCATTTCGACTCCCCTTCATCACAAATGTCGGAGGCCCAGACACAGTCCCCTACCTTAGGGGCCATCACGGTACCCTCACAGAGCACGTAGGAGACCATTCTTAGGGGGGGCTAGTCTGTGCTCACCTGACCTCTGTCCAGGGGGTCCCAGGCAGTGGTGACCCCCATAGATTAGACACATGATATGCTATAGTCTTAAAACGATACCACCAAGTGTTGTCACTCACTGGAACACAGAGCAGCAACCCACTCAAACATGCCTGACCTCATATGATTGTGACAAGATGAAGAGAAGAAAAGGAACCACAGGTTAATCAGGACAACACCCTTAATGCAGAGGTTGGAAATCTCAAAGGGGACAGGACACACTGCAGGCAAAGAGCGCATATGCGGTCTCCCCATCCATGTGATCCTGACCCATGCAGGTATGGTGAGACCCACACAGTCCCCTCACCCTATACCTGGGGCCACACATCCACACTCACCAGGGTGACCCACCTCCCCAGACCCCTCCACCTGGGTCACATGTCCACAGTCCCAGGGTGACCTCACCTCCCCAGACCCTGCACCTGGGGTCACACGTCCCCTTGGTCAGGACACCATGGCTCTGCAGAGGGCTTCCCCAATGTGGAAACAAGCTGGGTCCCTGGGACCTCCTGGGATGGGAAAAAGTGTCAGGTGGGTCTCCTTTCCCCACACTTGTCCCAGAGGAGTCCTCCTCTTCTCACTTTGGTTCTGTGTGATTTTAACTGTTTTTACAGCTTTCATACTAGAGTTGAACACACGACCCTGGTGCTGGCATGCTCAGTCCTTTCTCGTCTCACTTACATGTTGAGAAAACTCACAGGACAGCAGGGCTGAAAGCCGAGGGGCAGCTCTGGACTCTGCTGAGTAGGGACGGTAGACTGGAGGGAGAGCTCAGCAGCAGCCTCAGCTGTCACCCATCGGCCTTTTGCCCGATCTGCGTGCCCTGCAATCAATTCAGCAGCTAAACCTGCTTCCCTATGCACCATGCACGTGCTGGTAAATTGGAATTATTGCCAGGTAGTCCTCCTGAGGATTCTCCACGAGCCCCAGGGAAGGTGAACCTTGCAGGGATTAAGACTAAGGCCCCGACCATAGCACTGACCCTTGGGAGGACCAGGTCACCACACTCAGAAGAGAGGCTGTTACGTAGACAAGCCCACCTCAGCTCCAGACCCCAGACATCTAAGCACTGACATTCAGATGCAGGCACGGAGCTTCCCAGTACTGAGGCCAGGCCGGGTCTCTACCCAGGTCCCCATAGTCCTAGCGTACACAGAACATGGTCAGGTCTAAATCTTCTTATTGTAGACAACACATGGTCAGCTCTAAACATAATCAGTAGACAGGACATGCAGAGGTCTAAATCTACCATGTAGACACAACTTGATCATGTTTAAACTAGCTTAGGGCTGATCTCATAGGAGGTACAGATCACACACATGGGTCTCTCATCTTTGGACACCCACATCAGTAAACTGAACAAAATCTTTGTCATTAAACATTTCAACAGGCAAAACAGAAATGTTCCCAATTTCTCTGGCCACCTGATGGTCAGGATCCACGGGCGAGCCACGAACTTCTTAGAGTGCAGCCCAGTCTGATGCCAGGACAGACAAGAAGTGGCCTGATTCCAGCCTCCCAGGCTTCCAGAAGGAGGCGGCCACACTGGAAGCCCAGGCAGGAGAGTCCTGCATGGTCCGGGCCGGGAGATCCGGTCTGTCCATTCGGCGGGCCGATTCCGGGCGGGGCGCTCAGGGCCGCTGAGAGCCCTGCACTCAGGTCCTGCTTCCCTGCAGCGTGTGCGTGTGTGTAGAGGGGGCGGTGGCTGACGGCTCCCATGGTTCCCGTCCCGGCACCGCGCTGCCTTCGAGGGGAGGCACGGGGAGAGGGAGGGGCACAGAAGCCGTTGGAGAGGAGAACCCACCGCGGAACTCCTTGCACACTGGCTCGCCCCACCCGGAGACCCGCCTGCCCATCGTGGGCCGCATGTCGCCCCCCAGTCCCCCACCCCCGAGGGCAGGGTGCCTGCTCTTTCAACAGCACAGGGTCTCACATGAAGGAGACCCAGTGGGGACTGTCAGCCCCCGACTCCTGATGCTGTGTTTGGGGAGAATGAACCCCCTTGACTGGGCGATGGGACCCTGTGAGGAAAGAGGTGGCGGCCCCATCCAAGTCGGGGCCTGGCTGAGATATGAGGAAACAGGAGCCAAGGGCAGGGCCTGGAGGCCAGGCCAACGGGAGGGGCACCCCCAGCCTTGGCCGGGCTCTCCAACGGTGACATTGTTGCTTTAGGGGACCTGGGACAAGTGACTGAATGTAATGGGAGTCTAAACTGGACCCTGAATGGGGCTTAAAGAAGGTGTGAAGGATGTTACTGAGACAGTGACAGTCATTGGAAGACAAACTCTGTGTCAGGATATCCTGCTCGATCCATTTAAATCCCTGAGATCTGTGACCTTTACGTGGCCACGCAGGATTGTTAGAGCAGCTGCGTGCGGATATATCTGGGGCACAATTCAGTCTGCAGCCAACTTGCAAGTGGTTCCAGCAAACACACAGGTGTGCACACAGGCAGGCACAGCACACACACAAACATATGCACGTGCACAGCACAAATATATTCACACACTAGCATGTGAACACACATGCACCCATATGCCCATGCACACACTAATGTGTGCAAGTTCACATACCTATGCACATGCACAGCATATGTATGCAAACAGGCACACGCACACGCATAGCACACACACAGGGAATAAAGTGAATCCGTAAAGCATTAATTCCTGAACACAAGTGAAGCTGACATGTATTTTTCCCTTTTCTTAGCCTTGATGTTTTCCACAACAAAAAGTTTAAGAAAAAAGTTAATGGCAAATGACTTTTGATTCATAGGACTTTCTGATTTTATTCCACAAATATTATGACAGTAGAAATGAATGTAGCTATTACATGTGTCCACTAATGGATGAATGGAGAAGAAAAACACGGTCCATCAATACAAGGGAATGCTATTCAGCCTAAACAGGAAGTCAATTCTGACACAGGATGCAGCAGGGATGAACCTTGTGGGCATTATGCTCAGTGATGTAAGCTAGACACAAAAAAACAAACAGTGCTTGATCCACTCATACAAGGCCCCTGGAGCAGTCGGAAATATAGAGACATAAAGTAGGATGTTGAGTGCCAGAGGCTGAGGGAGGGACCATGGGGAGTGAGTGTTTAATGGAGACTGTTTCAATTTTGCAAGATGAAAAAGTTCTGGAGGATGATGGTGGTCAGGTTTGCACAACAGTGTGAATTACTTCCTGACCCTGAAATGTGCACTTAAAAATGGTTAAGATAGTACATTTTATGTTATGTGTACCAGACCACAATTTTTAAAACTTTTTAAAAAACAACAGAAAGTAGTCCATGAATACCACAAGATGCACAACTTCACTAACAACAGAGGGATTAAAGCCATAAGCAAAATACTGTGCATACACCTACCAGAATGGCAGACATGAAAGACATAGTATCAAATATCAGCAGGATGTGGAGCAATGGAAAGCCTGGTACGCAACGGGGAGATGCAACCACTTCTGAAGCAATCGGGCCTCAGATAGCGAAGTCCGTGCACAGAGACCCACAGTGCTCCTCCCAGTTGAACACAAACCCAGCAGCCCTGCACCAGGACACACGGACATGGACTTGCAGCCACAGGAGCCAAACCTGAAGGAACCTGAAGGCCATCACAGACGGATGCAGAAATGAACCATGCACGCTCCTATGAAGGAATATTCCACAGCAATGGAGTACATTTTGTTTAAAGGTGGTAAAAGTATAAAAATTATTTTTAAAAAAAAACTATATTTACAAGATGAAAGAATCTATAATTCTGGCACCTAGGGATTGTCGAATGCTCCTAAAAATAGATTGCTGTGGAAATGTTTATTATAGGGAAATTGACTTATTCTCTGGGAAGGACGGGGTGAATGGGCCTGCTACATTTTGTACATTGAAGACATGTACAGGTTTTGATTCTACTTCCGTTAAATCAAGTGGAGCTTCACTGGATTTCTGCTACTGCGGAGATAATCAAATTCTGGGTAGGGGTCAGGAGAAAATTAGTCCTAGGTGTTCTTGTGTAATAATTACTGTTGAAAGTGTAAATGATCCCTTTACCAGTAAGACTGAGAATAGAATAACTGCTACATTACTTCATATGAGATGATTGTCTGTGCTATTGTTCCTAGAGCTCCAGTGAGTGAGTATTTTGAATGTGAAGTTCATCCAGATCTGAGGATGGAATAAATGGCTAGGTGTGATATGGCTAATAGAAATAATATGCCTACATTTATATTAATTAGTGGATAAGATATGGGAACAGGAATTCATGTTGTGAGAGCCAGGGTTAAGGCTAGCATTGGGGCAATAATATATAAATTGATGATGTTGATGGACATAGTGGTTCTTTAATAAGTAATTTGAATGCCTCAGCAATGGGTTGTAAACATCCATGGGGGCTGATGATTTTTGGCCCTTTCTGGATATGTATATAGCCTAGGATTTTCCATTTAGTTAATATGAGGAATGCTATGGTGAATTAAATTGGGTAATTTGTGAAAGAATGCTGATTATAAACATATTCTTAGGAAGAGGACTTGAACCAGTGCAGAAAAAGTTTCAGTTTTACATAATTACCGGGCACTGCCAGCATAACGAACCCTGTTCTACAGTAGGGTATGTATAAATTAATTGAATGTAGATTATATCATCATTTAGTTTGAAGACATTTTGTAAAGTAAGCCGTATTGCTCTTGTCCTTTCATACTGGAAGAAATCTGCAATAGACAGAAACCAACCAGGATGACTCCAGTCTGAACTCAGATCACGTGAGACTTTAATCGTTGAACAAACAGACAATTAATAGCAGTTATACCGTTGAAAGGTCGTGATCCAGCATCAAGGTCATAAACCATATTGCCCATATGAACTCCAGAATACAATTACACTGTTATCCCTAGTAAAACTTGTTCCATTGACCAGTGTTTTAGAAGAACAGGTGATAAAGCATTTTGACTAGCTGGCCTAAATTTTAATCACTCAGAAGTGGTTTTATTCTCCAAAAGATAAATGGCGCACGGGCTCAAGACACACCGGCTTCAGTAGTTGCGGCGTGCAGACTCAGTAGTTGTGGCCCACTGGCTTAGTTGTTCCGTGGCACGTGAGATCTTCCCGGACCGGGGATCGAACCGGGTCCCCTGCATTGGCAGGCGAATTCTTAATCACTGCATCACCAGGGAAGTCCCAGATTCGCAGTCTCCCTTTTAATATACCTTAAGCCCAAAGAATCCATGGAAAATTGTTAGAGAAAATAAGGCAATAAAATATTGTAAGGACTATAACAGAAGCATATAGTATACAGTTCATATAGACACACCCCAAGCAGTTACAAAGTATATTAAAAGGGAGGCTGCAATTTTAAAAGAATAAGAAAACTTTCACCCACAAACTCCCAATCTTTCCTGAAACGTTGCAATCTGAACCCCTATTGTAGGAAGCAGAAGATTCCAGGAGACATTCTACAAATGAAGGACTCCAAACCCTGTGGTTGGATAAGGAATTCTGGAAGGAAGGTATCCTCACCCAAGGAGAGCAGGTTCCTATACTTGTCTAACATCACATCCCTGTACAATTCCCGTTGATCTTGCTCGAGGCATTCTCACTCCTCTTGACAGAAATCTATGGCCACATCCTGGGATGTCAGCAGTCCCTGAAATTCAACGTACACATGCCATGTGGCCACTGGAAGAGTTCATAATATGACCCAAGAAGAAAACAGCAAGTTAAGGGAAGGTTTTAATTTAGAAGAGTGTCTTCAATTCTCCACTAATACATATATATATTTTTTTTACAAAGTAACTTTCTCTACCTTATTTCTAACTACAAGAAAAGAGTATGGCATGTGATCCACAAAACCAGTATAGAGACTATACTTGTCTGGAAAAGAAATGATAAAATGATGGTTTCAACACAGGCATATGCATTTTTGAGTGTTTTATTTATATCAAACTGGATAAAATGTGTGTATTTCTCATAGAGAAAAGACCTGTCGAGGTAGAAATGTACCTTTCAACTATTCATGGGTACACGAGTACACTGGGGAGATTGTAAACGTGCAGATTGTGATTCAGTAGGTCCGGTGGGCCTGAGTTCTATTTTTTTAACAAGCTCATTTTTAACTAGTGACGCCACAGTCTCTGATTCATTAACCACAACTGTGAATATCAGAGACATAATTAGAAAGGTAAAAATTCATATTTAATTTTGAACTTAAAGTGTTTTGTGGATTTTACACCTTTAATAGAATAGTGAGCACAGCAGCAACAATCATTTGTGAGTATTTACTATAGACTGTGTATCTTTCTAATGTTTTTGTGTAGGATTCCAGGAAAAAGGCCTGGGCTGCGGCCACAGTGGGCGTGGCCCCCAGGCCGGGCCGCCCCTCCAGGACCCCCGACGGGGCCCTGCGCTCCTGGCGGCTCCCTCCCCCGCCGCCCCGCTCCCTCCCGGAAGGCCTCGGGGCAGAGCGGTCCCACCCACTGCGCGCTGAACAGAGCCCGCGTTTCCTCAGACCTGGAACTCCCGGCTCGGGCGGGGTCTCTTCCCTCCGCCTTCACGGAACTGCCCCGGAGCCCGAGGGGAGGGCGACCTCACTGAGGCTGCCGGCTCTGGAGGTGCCCCGGCGGCCGAAGCCATGACAGTCGCGGGGTCGGCGGGCCGGGTAAGTGGGCGCCGACCCTCCGCCTGGTCCGGTGCCCGGGCGGCAGCACAAGACCAGCTTCTGAGGGGCAGGGGTTCGCTGCCACCCGCCGCTGCTGTGCAGAAAGAGCGGCCTCCAGCGTCTGGTCCCCGGGAACTTCGGTCCGTCCTCTCGCCCCTGCCCTCGGCCTGGCTCGCGAGGCCTGGTGGGCGTGGGGAGGGGGTCGGCTGAGCGTCCTGAGGGGAAACGGGGTAAGGGAGGCGCAGGGTCCGGCTGCAGCGTCAGCGCCCCTCCTCCCGACTGTGGGGAAAGCGGCTGAAAACTCCTTCCGAGGCGCGCAGGCCCCGTATTCAGCCGAGTCCCTCTGCGCTCCTTCCTCCCTGAGCTAAAGTACCGGGGGGAGGGGACAGGGCAGGGGACTGGCGCAGGTAATGGGGACCATCCAAAGGTGATTGTTAACTAAGGAAAACCAGCTCTCCCAAGGTGAGGAATGCGGCGCTTTTCTTTGCCTGGTCTCACTGAAATCCTTCCTTTGATATGCACCTCAGCTCTCTGGGGCCTGCATTCTGTATTTGCATATCCTGAGTGCCTCAGGGCCCGCCGGCTCACATTGGAGGGCTGCAAGTGCTGAAGACTGTGACATCCTTTGTTTACTGATAGGGCAAGAACTATTCCATTTCTCACAGGCTTGAGGGGCAGACAGTGGAAAAAAGTCAGAGAATCTCACTCGGCCTGTACTTTGGTTTACATATAGATAATATTTATACTTAACTGTGCTAATAGAGGTTCTCAAGTCCAATCAACTTGTACTACTGCCCTCTATGTATCAATTTCATCAATATCATAAGATAAATGCCTATAGAATTGACTTAATCCATTTAAATAGGATAATGATTTTTAAAGGAAACAATAGAAATATAACAACAAAACCTTTACCACTAAAGGCTGGGTCTGGAACACCCTAGATAAATGTTCCATTGTTAAAATGTTGAAAGATGTAGTCAATAGAAATATCAACAAAAATGACAAATAATAAGGGTAGCAGAATGTTGAAATGTTCTATCTTTATCATTAAAGTGGCAGAAAATCATTTATTAGTAGGCACTGGGGGCAGAAGATGCCTGATTTTATATCTGTGTCATATTTGTGCAGTTGTTTCAACAAGTAACTTAAAGACAAAATGGAAAAACAAGGAGGTTTGTGCCTGAGATCATGCTGATGTGAAACCAGGGATGGCCACCTTGTGCCAGGTGAGTTAAGTTTACCTGGCAGGTAGACCGCAGAGCTCCTGGGAAGCAAGGGTTGGAATTTTTCTGCTGGGTGCCCCTTAGGTTCTGTGACTTGACTGACTGTGAGTCATGTTTCGGGAAAGACCTGATCACAGGAAAAGGGTGGGAATAGAGTGATTTGGGGAGCAGCTAACAACATTCATCACAGCTCACGGCCTGAATGAGTTTTAAAGAAACAGGAAAACAAATGCTTCTTATGGAATCAGAGAATGTGAGGGCTGGACAATCCCAGAAAATGAGGAACACCCATCCCATTTTCCAGATGACAAAACAGAGGTCCAGCAAGGTGAAATCCCTCACCCAAGTTGCACCCGTCTCTCCTCCCCACTACGTGGTTCATGAGAGCAGGACTCTTCCTGTCTTGATCACTGCTGAACCCCAAAAAGGGCCAGGCGTCTAGCAGCTGCTCCAAAAATTTGGGTTGACTGTAGGAACAATGCTATTTCTTTCTTTCTCACTCTTATTCAGGATTGTGCCAAGAACTCCCCAGGTTGCAATGTAATTCGAGAAATGTAAATATTGAGTTTTGTTGTGATGAGGACTTAGGCTTTGAAGGTAACAGACTTGGTTCAGATCTTGGTTCTGCCACTCCATAGCTGTTTGGCTTTGGTAAAATTACTAAACCTCTCTGAGATTATTTCCTCCTTTGTAAAGTGGGGATAAATCTATCTGAGCCAGCAGAGCACCTGCATGAGAGATGTGCACTAAATATTGGTCTTTCTCACTCTCCTACGCCATCTCTCTGTTCTTCCCAGAGAAGCTGTACAGAAGGATATAGTACTTTTGTTTAAAATAGTTAACTAATTAATTAATTAATTTGTTTTTGGCTGCGTTGGGTCTTCGTTGCTATGGGCAGGCTTTCTCTAGTTGCGGCAAGCGGGGGCTACTCTTTGTTGCGGTGCGCGGGCTTCTCATTGCGGTGGCTTCTCTTGCTAGCCTTAACCCCAATGCTAGCCTTAACCCTGGCTCTCACAACATGAATTCCTCTTCCCATATCTTATGCACTAATTAATATAAATGTAGGCATATTATTTCTGTTAGCCATATCACACCTAGCCATTTATTCCATCCTCAGATCTGGATGAACTTCACATTCAAAATACTCACTCACTGGAGCTCTAGGAACAATAGCACAGACAATCATCTCATATGAAGTAATGTAGCAGTTATTCTATTCTCAGTCTTACTGATAAATGGATCATTTACACTTTCAACAGTAATTATTGCACAAGAACACCTATGACTAATTTTCTCCTGACCCCTACCCAGAATTTGATTATCTCCGCAGTAGGAGAAATCCAATGAAGCCCCACTTGATTTAACGGAAGTAGCATCAAAACCCGTATATGTCTTCAATGTAGAAAATGTAGCAGGCCCATTCACCCCGTCCCTCCTAGAGAATATGTCAATTTCCCTGTAATAAACATTTCCACAGCAATCTATTTTTAGGAGCATTCGACAATCCCTAGGTGCCAGAATTATATACAGCCCAAGTCATCATTAAAACACATCTAACAATCTCCTTTCTATGAATTTGAGCCTCCTACCTACAATTTTGATATGATCAAGGCATACATCTCTTATGAAAAGTTTTTTTACGACTAACATTAACCCTATGTATATGAGAGTTTTCACTACTTGTCATCATACCAGGCAACCCACCACAAATTTAAGAAATATGTCTGACAAAAGAGTTACTTTGATAGAGTAAATCACAGAGGTTTCAATGCTCTTATTCCTGGAATTGAATTCTTCCTAATAATTTTACATTCTCCATGCTACCTACCACATTACACCACATGCTATATAGTAAAGTTCTCTAAGTAAGCTTCAGGCCCATACCCCCAAAATATTTTTGTATATCCTTCCTGTGCTAATAAACTCTCATTGTTTTTACCATCATTCTACTGATCATTTTCTCAGGAAATATAATTGTATAACAAGCTCACACTGGTTAATGGTATCCCCATTCTAATAAAAAACATGAACCCATAAGCTACAGAAGCATCCAACAAATATTTCCTAAAACAGTCCACCACATCAATACTACTTATAAAGGCTATTATCATTAATCTAATATACTCTGGTCAAAGAGCACAATGAATAACAAGAATCTTTAATACAGCAGCATCCACCCTCATGACAATCGCCCTTGTCACAAAAGTAGGACTTTCCCCATTTCACTTCTGAGTGCCTGAAGTCACACGAGGCATCCCATGAACAGCGGACCTGATGCTATCAACATGACAAATTTGCACCCCTATCAGTTTTATACCACATGTCACCATCCATCAACCTAAATATACTATTAATCATAGTGATATTATAAATCATAGCTGGAGGCTGAGGCAGACTTCGCCATACTCACCTGGAAAATATTACACCCTCCTCATCAATTGCCCATATAGGATGAATAACAGCTATTATAATGTATATTCAGATTATAACAATCCTAAACATACTAATTTATATCATAACAACACTATCTTCTTCTTATTTATGCCCAGATCATGTACTACAAGAGTATCATTATCACACACATGAGATAAAACACCTCCCATCACAATCATTTTCCTCACCATTATAGTATCATTAGGACATCGCCCATCACTATCAGGCTTTCTACCCAAATGAATAATTATCCAAGAGATAACAAAACGACAACATCATTCTACCAACACTAATAGCCATCATAGCAGTCCTCAGCATATATGTCTACTTGCAGCTAACATACTCCACATCACTAACTATATTCCCTTCATTAAACAACACAAACACAAAACAATTTGAACATACAAAGCAATAACCTTCCTATCATTACCAATCATAATACCCACACGATTACTACACACAACACCCATTCTATCGGTGCTGTACTAGGAATTTAGGTTAGTTCAGACCAAGAGCTTTCAAAAACCTAAACAAGTGAAATTTACTTAATTCCTAAAAATAAGGATTGCAAGACTTTATTCTACATCAATTGAATGTAAAGCAAACACTGTATTGAAGCCAAATCTTTACGAGATTGATGAGTTTTAACCCCAGGAAACTTTAGTTAACAGGCAAATCCTCTAGTCAACTGGCTTCAGTCTACTTCTCCTTCATTTGAGATAGAAAAAAAGAAAAAAAAAAAGGCAGGAAAATCACTGGCAGAATTGAAGCTGCTTCTCTGAAGTTACAATTCAATTTGTTGATTCACCACAGGGTTTGCCAGAAAGAGGGCTCAATCTCTGTCTTTAGATTTACAGTCTAATGCTAACTCAGTCATTTTACCTCTGTTCATACACTGCTGATTATTTTCAACAAATCACAAAGATATCGGCATTTTATATTCAGTATTTGGTGCTTGAGCTGGAGTAGCAGGCAGCACCTTAATTATATTAATCCAGGCTGAGCTATGCTGACCTGGACCGCTACTTGGAGATGCCCAGATCTGTAAGGTTGTCATAACAGTCCCTGCACTTGTAATAATTTTCTTTATAGCTGTACCCGTTATGATTGCAGGCTTTGAAAACTGACTTGGGCCACTAATAACTCGGACACCTGAAGTAGCATTTCCCCCAATAAATCATATAAACTTTTGACTACTTCCCCCATCATTCTTACTCTTACTCATATCACCAATAGTAGAAGCTGGTTCTGGTACCAGTGGAACCGTGTATTCAGCTCTAGCCTGCAATCTGGCCCATGCAGTAGCCTCTGTCGACCTAACTCTTTTCTCCTTACATTTAGCAGGTGTCTCCTCAATTCTTGGTATTATTACTTTTATTACTATAGTCTTTAATACAAAACCAGCAGTCATATCCCAATACCAAACACCATTATTTGTTTAATCTTCCCCAACTATAGCCATATTACTATAATTACCAATCTCAGTCCAAGCAGCCAGAATTGCCATGCTGTTAAGAGATAGAAATCTAAACACTACTTTCTTTGACCCTGCAGGAGGAGACCGAATCCTATACCAACACCTCTTTTGATACTTTGCTCACCCTGAAGTCTGTATTCATGGCCTAACAGGGTTTGTTATAAACTAACATATCATTACATACTATTTAGGACAAAAATTGCCTCTCAGCTATCTGGGAATAGTATGAGTCACGTCCACTGGTTTTTTAGGAGTTCTCTTGTGGGCCCATCATATGTTTACCTTAGGGATAGCTGTGGACTCAGGAGCATACTTTGCATCAGCTACCGTAATTACTTCTATCCCTACAGGAGTAAAAGTATCTAGCTGATTAGAAACTCTTTACTTAATTTTTCTTTTTCTTTTCTTTTCTTTTTTTTTTTTTGGCTGAGTTGGGTCTTGGTTGCTGCGCATGGGCTTTCTCTGGTTGCGGTGAGCGGCAGCTACTCTTCGTTGCGGTGTGCGGCCCTTTCATTGCAGTGGCTTCTCTTGTTGCAGAGCACGGCCTCTAGGCGCGTGGGCTTCAGTAGTTGTGGCTTGCGGGCTCTAGAGGACAGGCTCAGTAGTTGTGGCACACGGGCTTTTTGCTCCGCGGCATGTGGAATCTTCCCAGACAAGGGCTCGAACCCGTGTCCCCTGCATTGGCAGGCGAATTCTTAACCACTGCGTCACCAGGGAAGTCCCTGGTTAGCAACTGTTCACGGAGGTAATACTATATGACCTCCCACTATATTATGAGTTTTAGGCTTTATTTTTTCTTTTTACAGTAGGTGGTTGGACAGGAATCATCTTAGCCAAATCATCCCCAGACATTGTCCTCCAGGATACAGACTATGTAGTAGCACACTTCCATGACCTAATGTCCATGGGAGCAGTCTTCACTATTATAGGAGGCTTCCTACACTGATTCCCACTATTCTCAGGTTATAGAGTTAACTCAGCATGAGCAAAAATTCACTTCACAAGTATATTTGTAGTAGTAAATATGACTTCCTGCAGCACTTTCGTGGCCTCTCAGGGATGTCACTACGTTAGTCTGAGTACCCTGAGGCACACACAACATGAAATATTTTGTCTTTAGGCTCATTCATCTCATTAGCAGCGGTAATGGTAATAATCTTCATACTTTGAAAAGCATTTGTGTCTAAACAAGAAGTCTTAGTAGTGGAAATTGCTACTCCTAACCTAGAATGGTTACACGGATGTCCTCCACCATATCCTATGTTTCAAGATCCTACCTATGTAAATGTAAAATAAGGAAGGACTCAAGTCCTTTTCAACCAGTTTCAAGCCAACACCATAACAATTATGTCTTCCTCAATAAATGAGATAAAAGTAAAAAGTGATGTAGCTTTGTCAAAGTTAAATGATAGGCTAAAATCCTGTATATCACTAAGGCATATCAATTTCATCTAGGCTCTCAAGATACAACATCACCGATTATGGAAGAACTTTTACATTTTCTTCATCACACATTAATAGTGATTTTTAAAATAAGTTCTCTAGTCCTCTATATCATTTCACTAATATTGATATCTAAACTCATATGCATACAATAGATGCACAGGTAGAGAAAATGTGAACAATTTACTAGCTATTATTGTAATCTTAATTGCCCTATCATCATTGTGAATCCTTTACATGATACATGAAATCAATAACTCTTCCCAAACCATAAAAATCTATGGGTCAGTAATGATACTGAAGCTACAAATACACAGATTACGAAGATTTAAATGTTGACCCCTGTGTAATCCCCACATCAGAGCTAAAACCAGGAGAATAATGACTAATAGAAGTCAACAACCGAGTAGTTAGGGATAGTCATTGAATATTAGTTTCATCTGAAATTGTTGTACACTCCGGAGTTGTTCCTTCTCAGGCCTAAAAGGAGCTGCTATCCCAGGACGCCTAACTTGAAGAATCCTAATATCAACAGGACCAGGCCTATGTTGTGGACAAGAGAGCTCGTTTTCCTGAGTTCAAAGACAGGACAGAGGGATATGGCTGAGATATGGGGTGAATCTGGAGCCCATGGGTATGCACTCTCCAAGCTCCAGTATAGGAATGGGGCCTCTAGGGTCCCAGGCCACCCACCACGCCCTCTGGAGCAGGATCTGGGCAACATTCCCTGTCAGTGATGAGGCAGCCCTAGCACTTGTCACGCCCCGATGTCGTGTCCTAAGTGGGCCCCATGCTCTTGGGACCACACCCCACACTCTGCAGGTCCATGCTACAGGGTCCTTCGTGCCTCAGGAGTAGAGACCACACAGCAAGCAGTTCCCTCCGCAACCAGCAGGAGGAGGGGACGAGAGCAGGGGCACCAGGGGAATCTCACTCAGACAACAACACCCCAGCAGTGCCAGCGGGGACAGTGATGATGCAGATGAGGCACAGACCAAGAGATGGGACCAGAGGACCCAAAAGGCAGCTGGTCAGGTCCTGGCTCACCTGCACCCTGGACACCTTTGTCCCGCATACACCCCCTTCCTCATACACCCTCTCCTTAAAGGCAGATTCTTCAGATGCAAACAGGCTTCAGACTGAAAGTCAGCTCTTCCAAAATGACCCGTCAGCAAACACTGCAGGATTGCACTCCAGTGGGTGCCCTGGAGTCGACAACTCAGGGACTGAAGTGGATATCGGTGCCAGGGGCAGTGGGAGGGAATGGGGAATGAGACTTTCATGGTTGTGCAATTTTGGCTTTGCAAGAGGAAAAGTTCTAGGGATGGTGGTGATGGCTCCACGAGAAAGTGAATCTATCTGATGCCTCAGAAACGTGCACTTAAAATGGTGATGATGGTAAAGGGTATGTGACGTGTGTTTTATTTCACTTAAAATAAATTCTTAAAATAATGTCTTGTTAATTGAGATTCCATTTCGACTCCCCTTCATCACAAATGTCGGAGGCCCAGACACAGTCCCCTACCTTAGGGGCCATCACGGTACCCTCACAGAGCACGTAGGAGACCATTCTTAGGGGGGGCTAGTCTGTGCTCACCTGACCTCTGTCCAGGGGGTCCCAGGCAGTGGTGACCCCCATAGATTAGACACATGATATGCTATAGTCTTAATACGATACCACCAAGTGTTGTCACTCACTGGAACACAGAGCAGCAACCCACTCAAACATGCCTGACCTCATATGATTGTGACAAGATGAAGAGAAGAAAAGGAACCACAGGTTAATCAGGACAACACCCTTAATGCAGAGGTTGGAAATCTCAAAGGGGACAGGACACACTGCAGGCAAAGAGCGCATATGCGGTCTCCCCATCCATGTGATCCTGACCCATGCAGGTATGGTGAGACCCACACAGTCCCCTCACCCTATACCTGGGGCCACACATCCACACTCACCAGGGTGACCCACCTCCCCAGAACCCTCCACCTGGGTCACATGTCCACAGTCCCAGGGTGACCTCACCTCCCCAGACCCTGCACCTGGGGTCACACGTCCCCTTGGTCAGGACACCATGGCTCTGCAGAGGGCTTCCCCAATGTGGAAACAAGCTGGGTCCCTGGGACCTCCTGGGATGGGAAAAAGTGTCAGGTGGGTCTCCTTTCCCCACACTTGTCCCAGAGGAGTCCTCCTCTTCTCACTTTGGTTCTGTGTGATTTTAACTGTTTTTACAGCTTTCATACTAGAGTTGAACACACGACCCTGGTGCTGGCATGCTCAGTCCTTTCTCGTCTCACTTACATGTTGAGAAAACTCACAGGACAGCAGGGCTGAAAGCCGAGGGGCAGCTCTGGACTCTGCTGAGTAGGGACGGTAGACTGGAGGGAGAGCTCAGCAGCAGCCTCAGCTGTCACCCATCGGCCTTTTGCCCGATCTGCGTGCCCTGCAATCAATTCAGCAGCTAAACCTGCTTCCCTATGCACCATGCACGTGCTGGTAAATTGGAATTATTGCCAGGTAGTCCTCCTGAGGATTCTCCACGAGCCCCAGGGAAGGTGAACCTTGCAGGGATTAAGACTAAGGCCCCGACCATAGCACTGACCCTTGGGAGGACCAGGTCACCACACTCAGAAGAGAGGCTGTTACGTAGACAAGCCCACCTCAGCTCCAGACCCCAGACATCTAAGCACTGACATTCAGATGCAGGCACGGAGCTTCCCAGTACTGAGGCCAGGCCGGGTCTCTACCCAGGTCCCCATAGTCCTAGCGTACACAGAACATGGTCAGGTCTAAATCTTCTTATTGTAGACAACACATGGTCAGCTCTAAACATAATCAGTAGACAGGACATGCAGAGGTCTAAATCTACCATGTAGACACAACTTGATCATGTTTAAACTAGCTTAGGGCTGATCTCATAGGAGGTACAGATCACACACATGGGTCTCTCATCTTTGGACACCCACATCAGTAAACTGAACAAAATCTTTGTCATTAAACATTTCAACAGGCAAAACAGAAATGTTCCCAATTTCTCTGGCCACCTGATGGTCAGGATCCACGGGCGAGCCACGAACTTCTTAGAGTGCAGCCCAGTCTGATGCCAGGACAGACAAGAAGTGGCCTGATTCCAGCCTCCCAGGCTTCCAGAAGGAGGCGGCCACACTGGAAGCCCAGGCAGGAGAGTCCTGCATGGTCCGGGCCGGGAGATCCGGTCTGTCCATTCGGCGGGCCGATTCCGGGCGGGGCGCTCAGGGCCGCTGAGAGCCCTGCACTCAGGTCCTGCTTCCCTGCAGCGTGTGCGTGTGTGTAGAGGGGGCGGTGGCTGACGGCTCCCATGGTTCCCGTCCCGGCACCGCGCTGTCTTCGAGGGGAGGCACGGGGAGAGGGAGGGGCACAGAAGCCGTTGGAGAGGAGAACCCACCGCGGAACTCCTTGCACACTGGCTCGCCCCACCCGGAGACCCGCCTGCCCATCGTGGGCCGCATGTCGCCCCCCAGTCCCCCACCCCCGAGGGCAGGGTGCCTGCTCTTTCAACAGCACAGGGTCTCACATGAAGGAGACCCAGTGGGGACTGTCAGCCCCCGACTCCTGATGCTGTGTTTGGGGAGAATGAACCCCCTTGACTGGGCGATGGGACCCTGTGAGGAAAGAGGTGGCGGCCCCATCCAAGTCGGGGCCTGGCTGAGATATGAGGAAACAGGAGCCAAGGGCAGGGCCTGGAGGCCAGGCCAACGGGAGGGGCACCCCCAGCCTTGGCCGGGCTCTCCAACGGTGACATTGTTGCTTTAGGGGACCTGGGACAAGTGACTGAATGTAATGGGAGTCTAAACTGGACCCTGAATGGGGCTTAAAGAAGGTGTGAAGGATGTTACTGAGACAGTGACAGTCATTGGAAGACAAACTCTGTGTCAGGATATCCTGCTCGATCCATTTAAATCCCTGAGATCTGTGACCTTTACGTGGCTACGCAGGATTGTTACAGCAGCTGCGTGCGGATATATCTGGGGCACAATTCAGTCTGCAGCCAACTTGCAAGTGGTTCCAGCAAACACACAGGTGTGCACACAGGCAGGCACAGCACACACACAAACATATGCACGTGCACAGCACAAATATATTCACACACTAGCATGTGAACACACATGCACCCATATGCCCATGCACACACTAATGTGTGCAAGTTCACATACCTATGCACATGCACAGCATATGTATGCAAACAGGCACACGCACACGCATAGCACACACACAGGGAATAAAGTGAATCCGTAAAGCATTAATTCCTGAACACAAGTGAAGCTGACATGTATTTTTCCCTTTTCTTAGCCTTGATGTTTTCCACAACAAAAAGTTTAAGAAAAAAGTTAATGGCAAATGACTTTTGATTCATAGGACTTTCTGATTTTATTCCACAAATATTATGACAGTAGAAATGAATGTAGCTATTACATGTGTCCACTAATGGATGAATGGAGAAGAAAAACACGGTCCATCAATACAAGGGAATGCTATTCAGCCTAAACAGGAAGTCAATTCTGACACAGGATGCAGCAGGGATGAACCTTGTGGGCATTATGCTCAGTGATGTAAGCTAGACACAAAAAAACAAACAGTGCTTGATCCACTCATACAAGGCCCCTGGAGCAGTCGGAAATATAGAGACATAAAGTAGGATGTTGAGTGCCAGAGGCTGAGGGAGGGACCATGGGGAGTGAGTGTTTAATGGAGACTGTTTCAATTTTGCAAGATGAAAAAGTTCTGGAGGATGATGGTGGTCAGGTTTGCACAACAGTGTGAATTACTTCCTGACCCTGAAATGTGCACTTAAAAATGGTTAAGATAGTACATTTTATGTTATGTGTACCAGACCACAATTTTTAAAACTTTTTAAAAAACAACAGAAAGTAGTCCATGAATACCACAAGATGCACAACTTCACTAACAAAAGAGGGATTAAAGCCATAAGCAAAATACTGTGCATACACCTACCAAAATGGCAGACATGAAAGACATAGTATCAAATATCAGCAGGATGTGGAGCAATGGAAAGCCTGGTACGCAACGGGGAGATGCAACCACTTCTGAAGCAATCGGGCCTCAGATAGCAAAGTCCGTGCACAGAGACCCACAGTGCTCCTCCCAGTTGAACACAAACCCAGCAGCCCTGCACCAGGACACACGGACATGGACTTGCAGCCACAGGAGCCAAATCTGAAGGAACCTGAAGGCCATCACAGACGGATGCAGAAATGAACCATGCACGCTCCTATGAAGGAATATTCCACAGCAATGGAGTACATTTTGTTTAAAGGTGGTAAAAGTATAAAAATTATTTTTTAAAAAAAACTATATTTACAAGATGAAAGAATCTATAATTCTGGCACCTAGGGATTGTCGAATGCTCCTAAAAATAGATTGCTGTGGAAATGTTTATTATAGGGAAATTGACATATTCTCTAGAAAGGACGGGGTGAATGGGCCTGCTACATTTTCTACATTGAAGACATGTACAGGTTTTGATTCTACTTCCGTTAAATCAAGTGGGGCTTCACTGGATTTCTGCTACTGCGGAGATAATCAAATTCTGGGTAGGGGTCAGGAGAAAATTAGTCCTAGGTGTTCTTGTGTAATAATTACTGTTGAAAGTGTAAATGATCCCTTTACCAGTAAGACTGAGAATAGAATAACTGCTACATTACTTCATATGAGATGATTGTCTGTGCTATTGTTCCTAGAGCTCCAGTGAGTGAGTATTTTGAATGTGAAGTTCATCCAGATCTGAGGATGGAATAAATGGCTAGGTGTGATATGGCTAATAGAAATAATATGCCTACATTTATATTAATTAGTGGATAAGATATGGGAACAGGAATTCATGTTGTGAGAGCCAGGGTTAAGGCTAGCATTGGGGCAATAATATATAAATTGATGATGTTGATGGACATAGTGGTTCTTTAATAAGTAATTTGAATGCCTCAGCAATGGGTTGTAAACATCCATGGGGGCTGATGATTTTTGGCCCTTTCTGGATATGTATATAGCCTAGGATTTTCCATTTAGTTAATATGAGGAATGCTATGGTGAATTAAATTGGGTAATTTGTGAAAGAATGCTGATTATAAACATATTCTTAGGAAGAGGACTTGAACCAGTGCAGAAAAAGTTTCAGTTTTACATAATTACCGGGCACTGCCAGCATAACGAACCCTGTTCTACAGTAGGGTATGTATAAATTAATTGAATGTAGATTATATCATCATTTAGTTTGAAGACATTTTGTAAAGTAAGCCGTATTGCTCTTGTCCTTTCATACTGGAAGAAATCTGCAATAGACAGAAACCAACCAGGATGACTCCAGTCTGAACTCAGATCACGTGAGACTTTAATCGTTGAACAAACAGACAATTAATAGCAGTTATACCGTTGAAAGGTCGTGATCCAGCATCAAGGTCATAAACCATATTGCCCATATGAACTCCAGAATACAATTACACTGTTATCCCTAGTAAAACTTGTTCCATTGACCAGTGTTTTAGAAGAACAGGTGATAAAGCATTTTGACTAGCTGGCCTAAATTTTAATCACTCAGAAGTGGTTTTATTCTCCAAAAGATAAATGGCGCACGGGCTCAAGACACACCGGCTTCAGTAGTTGCGGCGTGCAGACTCAGTAGTTGTGGCCCACTGGCTTAGTTGTTCCGTGGCACGTGAGATCTTCCCGGACCGGGGATCGAACCGGGTCCCCTGCATTGGCAGGCGAATTCTTAATCACTGCATCACCAGGGAAGTCCCAGATTCGCAGTCTCCCTTTTAATATACCTTAAGCCCAAAGAATCCATGGAAAATTGTTAGAGAAAATAAGGCAATAAAATATTGTAAGGACTATAACAGAAGCATATAGTATACAGTTCATATAGACACACCCCAAGCAGTTACAAAGTATATTAAAAGGGAGGCTGCAATTTTAAAAGAATAAGAAAACTTTCACCCACAAACTCCCAATCTTTCCTGAAACGTTGCAATCTGAACCCCTATTGTAGGAAGCAGAAGATTCCAGGAGACATTCTACAAATGAAGGACTCCAAACCCTGTGGTTGGATAAGGAATTCTGGAAGGAAGGTATCCTCACCCAAGGAGAGCAGGTTCCTATACTTGTCTAACATCACATCCCTGTACAATTCCCGTTGATCTTGCTCGAGGCATTCTCACTCCTCTTGACAGAAATCTATGGCCACATCCTGGGATGTCAGCAGTCCCTGAAATTCAACGTACACATGCCATGTGGCCACTGGAAGAGTTCATAATATGACCCAAGAAGAAAACAGCAAGTTAAGGGAAGGTTTTAATTTAGAAGAGTGTCTTCAATTCTCCACTAATACATATATATATTTTTTTTACAAAGTAACTTTCTCTACCTTATTTCTAACTACAAGAAAAGAGTATGGCATGTGATCCACAAAACCAGTATAGAGACTATACTTGTCTGGAAAAGAAATGATAAAATGATGGTTTCAACACAGGCATATGCATTTTTGAGTGTTTTATTTATATCAAACTGGATAAAATGTGTGTATTTCTCATAGAGAAAAGACCTGTCGAGGTAGAAATGTACCTTTCAACTATTCATGGGTACACGAGTACACTGGGGAGATTGTAAACGTGCAGATTGTGATTCAGTAGGTCCGGTGGGCCTGAGTTCTATTTTTTTAACAAGCTCATTTTTAACTAGTGACGCCACAGTCTCTGATTCATTAACCACAACTGTGAATATCAGAGACATAATTAGAAAGGTAAAAATTCATATTTAATTTTGAACTTAAAGTGTTTTGTGGATTTTACACCTTTAATAGAATAGTGAGCACAGCAGCAACAATCATTTGTGAGTATTTACTATAGACTGTGTATCTTTCTAATGTTTTTGTGTAGGATTCCAGGAAAAAGGCCTGGGCTGCGGCCACAGTGGGCGTGGCCCCCAGGCCGGGCCGCCCCTCCAGGACCCCCGACGGGGCCCTGCGCTCCTGGCGGCTCCCTCCCCCGCCGCCCCGCTCCCTCCCGGAAGGCCTCGGGGCAGAGCGGTCCCACCCACTGCGCGCTGAACAGAGCCCGCGTTTCCTCAGACCTGGAACTCCCGGCTCGGGCGGGGTCTCTTCCCTCCGCCTTCACGGAACTGCCCCGGAGCCCGAGGGGAGGGCGACCTCACTGAGGCTGCCGGCTCTGGAGGTGCCCCGGCGGCCGAAGCCATGACAGTCGCGGGGTCGGCGGGCCGGGTAAGTGGGCGCCGACCCTCCGCCTGGTCCGGTGCCCGGGCGGCAGCACAAGACCAGCTTCTGAGGGGCAGGGGTTCGCTGCCACCCGCCGCTGCTGTGCAGAAAGAGCGGCCTCCAGCGTCTGGTCCCCGGGAACTTCGGTCCGTCCTCTCGCCCCTGCCCTCGGCCTGGCTCGCGAGGCCTGGTGGGCGTGGGGAGGGGGTCGGCTGAGCGTCCTGAGGGGAAACGGGGTAAGGGAGGCGCAGGGTCCGGCTGCAGCGTCAGCGCCCCTCCTCCCGACTGTGGGGAAAGCGGCTGAAAACTCCTTCCGAGGCGCGCAGGCCCCGTATTCAGCCGAGTCCCTCTGCGCTCCTTCCTCCCTGAGCTAAAGTACCGGGGGGAGGGGACAGGGCAGGGGACTGGCGCAGGTAATGGGGACCATCCAAAGGTGATTGTTAACTAAGGAAAACCAGCTCTCCCAAGGTGAGGAATGCGGCGCTTTTCTTTGCCTGGTCTCACTGAAATCCTTCCTTTGATATGCACCTCAGCTCTCTGGGGCCTGCATTCTGTATTTGCATATCCTGAGTGCCTCAGGGCCCGCCGGCTCACATTGGAGGGCTGCAAGTGCTGAAGACTGTGACATCCTTTGTTTACTGATAGGGCAAGAACTATTCCATTTCTCACAGGCTTGAGGGGCAGACAGTGGAAAAAAGTCAGAGAATCTCACTCGGCCTGTACTTTGGTTTACATATAGATAATATTTATACTTAACTGTGCTAATAGAGGTTCTCAAGTCCAATCAACTTGTACTACTGCCCTCTATGTATCAATTTCATCAATATCATAAGATAAATGCCTATAGAATTGACTTAATCCATTTAAATAGGATAATGATTTTTAAAGGAAACAATAGAAATATAACAACAAAACCTTTACCACTAAAGGCTGGGTCTGGAACACCCTAGATAAATGTTCCATTGTTAAAATGTTGAAAGATGTAGTCAATAGAAATATCAACAAAAATGACAAATAATAAGGGTAGCAGAATGTTGAAATGTTCTATCTTTATCATTAAAGTGGCAGAAAATCATTTATTAGTAGGCACTGGGGGCAGAAGATGCCTGATTTTATATCTGTGTCATATTTGTGCAGTTGTTTCAACAAGTAACTTAAAGACAAAATGGAAAAACAAGGAGGTTTGTGCCTGAGATCATGCTGATGTGAAACCAGGGATGGCCACCTTGTGCCAGGTGAGTTAAGTTTACCTGGCAGGTAGACCGCAGAGCTCCTGGGAAGCAAGGGTTGGAATTTTTCTGCTGGGTGCCCCTTAGGTTCTGTGACTTGACTGACTGTGAGTCATGTTTCGGGAAAGACCTGATCACAGGAAAAGGGTGGGAATAGAGTGATTTGGGGAGCAGCTAACAACATTCATCACAGCTCACGGCCTGAATGAGTTTTAAAGAAACAGGAAAACAAATGCTTCTTATGGAATCAGAGAATGTGAGGGCTGGACAATCCCAGAAAATGAGGAACACCCATCCCATTTTCCAGATGACAAAACAGAGGTCCAGCAAGGTGAAATCCCTCACCCAAGTTGCACCCGTCTCTCCTCCCCACTACGTGGTTCATGAGAGCAGGACTCTTCCTGTCTTGATCACTGCTGAACCCCAAAAAGGGCCAGGCGTCTAGCAGCTGCTCCAAAAATTTGGGTTGACTGTAGGAACAATGCTATTTCTTTCTTTCTCACTCTTATTCAGGATTGTGCCAAGAACTCCCCAGGTTGCAATGTAATTCGAGAAATGTAAATATTGAGTTTTGTTGTGATGAGGACTTAGGCTTTGAAGGTAACAGACTTGGTTCAGATCTTGGTTCTGCCACTCCATAGCTGTTTGGCTTTGGTAAAATTACTAAACCTCTCTGAGATTATTTCCTCCTTTGTAAAGTGGGGATAAATCTATCTGAGCCAGCAGAGCACCTGCATGAGAGATGTGCACTAAATATTGGTCTTTCTCACTCTCCTACGCCATCTCTCTGTTCTTCCCAGAGAAGCTGTACAGAAGGATATAGTACTTTTGTTTAAAATAGTTAACTAATTAATTAATTAATTTGTTTTTGGCTGCGTTGGGTCTTCGTTGCTATGGGCAGGCTTTCTCTAGTTGCGGCAAGCGGGGGCTACTCTTTGTTGCGGTGCGCGGGCTTCTCATTGCGGTGGCTTCTCTTGCTAGCCTTAACCCCAATGCTAGCCTTAACCCTGGCTCTCACAACATGAATTCCTCTTCCCATATCTTATGCACTAATTAATATAAATGTAGGCATATTATTTCTGTTAGCCATATCACACCTAGCCATTTATTCCATCCTCAGATCTGGATGAACTTCACATTCAAAATACTCACTCACTGGAGCTCTAGGAACAATAGCACAGACAATCATCTCATATGAAGTAATGTAGCAGTTATTCTATTCTCAGTCTTACTGATAAATGGATCATTTACACTTTCAACAGTAATTATTGCACAAGAACACCTATGACTAATTTTCTCCTGACCCCTACCCAGAATTTGATTATCTCCGCAGTAGGAGAAATCCAATGAAGCCCCACTTGATTTAACGGAAGTAGCATCAAAACCCGTATATGTCTTCAATGTAGAAAATGTAGCAGGCCCATTCACCCCGTCCCTCCTAGAGAATATGTCAATTTCCCTGTAATAAACATTTCCACAGCAATCTATTTTTAGGAGCATTCGACAATCCCTAGGTGCCAGAATTATATACAGCCCAAGTCATCATTAAAACACATCTAACAATCTCCTTTCTATGAATTTGAGCCTCCTACCTACAATTTTGATATGATCAAGGCATACATCTCTTATGAAAAGTTTTTTTACGACTAACATTAACCCTATGTATATGAGAGTTTTCACTACTTGTCATCATACCAGGCAACCCACCACAAATTTAAGAAATATGTCTGACAAAAGAGTTACTTTGATAGAGTAAATCACAGAGGTTTCAATGCTCTTATTCCTGGAATTGAATTCTTCCTAATAATTTTACATTCTCCATGCTACCTACCACATTACACCACATGCTATATAGTAAAGTTCTCTAAGTAAGCTTCAGGCCCATACCCCCAAAATATTTTTGTATATCCTTCCTGTGCTAATAAACTCTCATTGTTTTTACCATCATTCTACTGATCATTTTCTCAGGAAATATAATTGTATAACAAGCTCACACTGGTTAATGGTATCCCCATTCTAATAAAAAACATGAACCCATAAGCTACAGAAGCATCCAACAAATATTTCCTAAAACAGTCCACCACATCAATACTACTTATAAAGGCTATTATCATTAATCTAATATACTCTGGTCAAAGAGCACAATGAATAACAAGAATCTTTAATACAGCAGCATCCACCCTCATGACAATCGCCCTTGTCACAAAAGTAGGACTTTCCCCATTTCACTTCTGAGTGCCTGAAGTCACACGAGGCATCCCATGAACAGCGGACCTGATGCTATCAACATGACAAATTTGCACCCCTATCAGTTTTATACCACATGTCACCATCCATCAACCTAAATATACTATTAATCATAGTGATATTATAAATCATAGCTGGAGGCTGAGGCAGACTTCGCCATACTCACCTGGAAAATATTACACCCTCCTCATCAATTGCCCATATAGGATGAATAACAGCTATTATAATGTATATTCAGATTATAACAATCCTAAACATACTAATTTATATCATAACAACACTATCTTCTTCTTATTTATGCCCAGATCATGTACTACAAGAGTATCATTATCACACACATGAGATAAAACACCTCCCATCACAATCATTTTCCTCACCATTATAGTATCATTAGGACATCGCCCATCACTATCAGGCTTTCTACCCAAATGAATAATTATCCAAGAGATAACAAAACGACAACATCATTCTACCAACACTAATAGCCATCATAGCAGTCCTCAGCATATATGTCTACTTGCAGCTAACATACTCCACATCACTAACTATATTCCCTTCATTAAACAACACAAACACAAAACAATTTGAACATACAAAGCAATAACCTTCCTATCATTACCAATCATAATACCCACACGATTACTACACACAACACCCATTCTATCGGTGCTGTACTAGGAATTTAGGTTAGTTCAGACCAAGAGCTTTCAAAAACCTAAACAAGTGAAATTTACTTAATTCCTAAAAATAAGGATTGCAAGACTTTATTCTACATCAATTGAATGTAAAGCAAACACTGTATTGAAGCCAAATCTTTACGAGATTGATGAGTTTTAACCCCAGGAAACTTTAGTTAACAGGCAAATCCTCTAGTCAACTGGCTTCAGTCTACTTCTCCTTCATTTGAGATAGAAAAAAAGAAAAAAAAAAAGGCAGGAAAATCACTGGCAGAATTGAAGCTGCTTCTCTGAAGTTACAATTCAATTTGTTGATTCACCACAGGGTTTGCCAGAAAGAGGGCTCAATCTCTGTCTTTAGATTTACAGTCTAATGCTAACTCAGTCATTTTACCTCTGTTCATACACTGCTGATTATTTTCAACAAATCACAAAGATATCGGCATTTTATATTCAGTATTTGGTGCTTGAGCTGGAGTAGCAGGCAGCACCTTAATTATATTAATCCAGGCTGAGCTATGCTGACCTGGACCGCTACTTGGAGATGCCCAGATCTGTAAGGTTGTCATAACAGTCCCTGCACTTGTAATAATTTTCTTTATAGCTGTACCCGTTATGATTGCAGGCTTTGAAAACTGACTTGGGCCACTAATAACTCGGACACCTGAAGTAGCATTTCCCCCAATAAATCATATAAACTTTTGACTACTTCCCCCATCATTCTTACTCTTACTCATATCACCAATAGTAGAAGCTGGTTCTGGTACCAGTGGAACCGTGTATTCAGCTCTAGCCTGCAATCTGGCCCATGCAGTAGCCTCTGTCGACCTAACTCTTTTCTCCTTACATTTAGCAGGTGTCTCCTCAATTCTTGGTATTATTACTTTTATTACTATAGTCTTTAATACAAAACCAGCAGTCATATCCCAATACCAAACACCATTATTTGTTTAATCTTCCCCAACTATAGCCATATTACTATAATTACCAATCTCAGTCCAAGCAGCCAGAATTGCCATGCTGTTAAGAGATAGAAATCTAAACACTACTTTCTTTGACCCTGCAGGAGGAGACCGAATCC